>NW_015387375.1:571782-606692 GCF_001527695.2 Protobothrops mucrosquamatus | reverse complement strand
GGAAGGAAGGAAGGAAGGAAGGAAGGAAGGAAGGAAGGAAGGAAGGAAGGAAGGAAGGAAGGGTCTCAACACATACTATATGTAATCTATCTATCTATTCATCTATCTATACATCTAGGTCAATTTTGCAATTTTAGAAAGTGATGTATGGTGATCAGCTGTCCTGGGTAGATGCTAAGAATGTGAACACAATATGGAATCCTTCAAAAACCACTCAGTTAATCTGGGTAGCTTGACCCTGATCCCTCCTCTTCCTTAGAGAGGTCTGCTGGGGTTGGTTCTAATCTGCCCCAATCCTCCATTTCTTCCCAAGTTCTTAAGTACAAGAATACATAGCGAGTCACTGAGTTCTCTTGATCCCTAAAAGCATACAGTGAGCCAGTAATTGCTGTTGCAAGTGTAATCCCTCCTAAAATTCTTTGTATTAAAATGCTTTGGTGATTTAACATCTGTAATTATGTCTCTGAATTTCTCAGCAAACTGTGACTTTCTTTATACCAACTATTCTTGGTCTCATGGTACCGTTTGAAAGGATGACTGAAAAAAATGGTCTCAGATGCCCTCTTCTTTTGATCTCTGAACAATCCATAGTGGCGATAAAAAAAAAATAATATAATCCCCATTTTGTATCCAGCTCGCAAGCCATTTTGCCAAAGGAGGGAATATGAAACTGAGATGTCAGATGTCTACCTTTGACTCTGAAAAATGTATCCTAAATTGTATTAGAAGTATTAACCTACTATGAAGTGTGAAGAAGGAAGAAGAGGAGGCAAAGTAGTTCTTAGGTTTCCAAACATAATTGATGCTTTGTATTAGCAGGCAGTTATCACTGTAGATTCACACCCAGTTATGTTCACTTTGCACCCAACATTCTGGCATCAAATGGACCATTATCTTATTACTACAGCCTCTGCCAATTTACACCTATTTCAACATTTTAAGCTGGTGAAACCACGATTGGGAGAAATTAAAATGAGATGTGAGGTAATTTACTGACAGGGCCTTGGAACGTGAATTTCTTAAGGTCTTCTTCAGGGCTGACAACAGTCTCTCTTTCCAAAGAGAGATATCACAGGATGTAGACTGAGTTGGAAGGGATCTTGAAGGTCTTCTAGTCCAATCCCCTTCCCATGGCAGGAGACCTGATATCATCTCAGAGAAATGGTTCTCCAAACGTTTTTTGAAAAACTCCAATGATGGAGCACCCACAACGTCTGAAGGCAAACCGTTCCACTGATTAATTGTTCTTCCTGTCAGGATTTTTTCCCTTAATTCTAGGTAGGATCTCTCTTTTATAATCTTCCCCCATTACTTCTTGTCCTGCCCATGTCCTGCCCTCTGTCAAGTCCTTCTCTATGACAACATCTCAAGTACTGGAAGACAGCTATCATGTCACTCCTAATCCTTCTCTTTGTTAGGCTTGACATACCTTGCTCCATCAAATGTTCATCATACAATTTAGCCTCCAGATCTTTTATCATCTTTGTTGCTCTTTTCTGCACACTTTCTATGGTCTCTATGTGTGTGTGTGTGTGCGTTATGGTGAACAAAATTTGATGCAAAATTCCAAGTGTGGCCTACTAGTCCAGTAAAAAGTGATACTATCACTTCACAGGATCTTAAAACTATCCTGCAGCCTAGAACTGCCTTGGCATAAGAGAAGTTCTGCCATATATCGGGGACATGATGTTCTGGCTCTTCTGGCTGAAGTATGTTCGTATGCTATTCAAGTCATAAATCTGCCAAGCAAGGGTGATGCAATTCGGCCTAAATTCAAGAATCTTCTCTAGTCATCCTATTTCCAGGGACAGATAATCGACCTGTCAGGAGTGGAGGTCTCCAAGTCAGAAAAAAAAGCAAGACAAGAGATGGAAAAAGCTAGCTGCAGTGGAGGGTTGTTGAAGCAACTTATTGCACCAAGATAGACCCATCTTAAGTACCAGAAGCTCTCAAACTGTGGTGGAATGCAGTCTGGATTCCCAGAAAGGAGGGGCTGCATCCCAGAGGACCAAGAGACAGCAAAATTTAGATAGTTTGATTGGGAGAAAGGGATCAAAAAAGCTCCTTCCTAGAAGTTCTGAGAGTATATCTTTAATGATGCAAGCAGTTGTTTTAGTTTGGGCAAGACTTCTGTCAATAAGTGAGGAACAATAAAGAAAACTGATTAGAAATAACTGTGTGTGTGTTTCTCGGTTTTTGGAACCCAAGATAAGCTCTGGTTGAACAAAGCTATCACTGATTCTCAGTCTTAACCCAATCCCCATCTTCCAGCAATTTCTTTCTTCTTGTCCTGCCATGGCTGTCTGTCTAGCATCTCATCCAACAGTCTACATTACACTCTCTTCTAACATCTTCTTTTCTTTTATCTACTGTAACGCTCTCTACATGGGGCTCCCTTTGAGGAGCACCCGGAGGCTTCAAATGGTCCAGAATGCGGCCACGCGGGCGGTGTTGGGGGGGGCTCATCGCTCCCATGTGACACCGCTGCTGCGCGAGCTGCACTGGTTGCCAGTGGCCTTCCGGGTGCGCTTTAAGGTGTTAGTTACCACCTTTAAAGCGCTCCATGGCATCGGACCTGGATATCTCCGAGACCGCCTTCTGCCACAGATTCCCTCCCACAGACCAGTACGCTCCCACAGAGCGGGCCTCCTCAGGGTGCCGTCGGCCAAGCAGTGTCGGCTGGCGACCGCCAGGGGGAGGGCCTTCTCTGTGGGTGCCCCCACCCTCTGGAACGAACTACCCCCTGAGATTCGGATAATTCCGGATCTCCTTACCTTCCGTCGCGCCCTCAAGACATGGCTCTTTCAGCAAGCGGACCTGACCTAGGGTGGATTTTATACTGGGTTTTTTAGGAATTTGGAAGACACAACATTAAAATTTGGTTTAATTCGGTTTTAAGGGGGGGATTGTATATATGTTTTGGTTTTAAATATGTTGTGCGCCGNCTTGGTGGACCCCCTGTGATGACAGATTGAGAACCACTCCCATAGAGAGTTCTGGAAGTTGAAACAGAGCTAAACTTCCCCTTCATGGTACTAAGAGGCCAATCAAGGTTGTTTTCATGATAAATCTCTAGTTTAAGTCCTTACTGGAAAGAATAAAAGTAACCAAGATATGAAGAGTCACAGCACTCAAAGTTTCACCAGAAATAGCATCGGAATGGAGCTTCAGGGACACTGGACCAAGAAGTGGATGCAGCCATCTCTCTTTCATTATGAACAAATTCTTCCTCTGGGAATAAATGAATATGTTCCTTTATGATTTGATGGCTGGTCTGAGCTCAGAAGCTAGGTAGCCTATTTGTTTTCAAGAACATTTCTATTCTGTAATTTCTTTCTGAAACAGAAACCTCAGAGGAGCCCGCACAGTTACAATAAATTAAGACACAATAATCCAAGAGAATGATACATCTTATTAAAATAAGACTCGCTGGGTTCACAAATCACATTAAGCCACTCTTTAATTGTTGCTTGTTGAATAAGCCACAATTGGCTAAATTCACAGTTTGTAGCAAGCCATTAACTAAAGGTTACAGACTACAAGGACAGGGTTCATGAGATTCACTAGTCAAAGACAGATAAATTACCACATCGCTTTGGGCAATGTGGGAACCGAGATAGAAAGTAGATAACTCACAGTTTAACTAGAAATAGGCTCAATACACACAATGTACACACACACACACTTTCTCTCTCACACACATACACACAAGAAAGTTAAAAAAGTGGGAATTATGAAAAATAATAAAATAAAGCTACTGAAAATATTTGTTCAACAAGGAAGCCCACAAATCAAAGGTAGTTCTCAACTTACAACAGTAATTGATCCCAGAATCACAGCTGTAAGTCCTGTTGGTGGTTAAGCAGGTCACCATGTCTCATGTAGTCAATCATTGTACACACACCCACACACATCAGTTGTGTAACAAAACATAACAGTCACCGCCCGCAGTAAGCACTCAGTGCACGACCACATGACCTATCACAAGCCGAGCAGTGCTACAAGCCGAGCAGTGCCATCACAACCAGCGCCATCACAACCGAGCAGCGCCATCACAACCAGCGCGGACAAAGTACGCATGCATTGGACTCGACATACAAGCAGCCCACATGCACCGTTTTAATGATTTTGCCGCTGGCCTGCTACACTCGACAGGGCAATTCAAGTCCATGTAGACCAAACATCAAATTTTCAAAAGTTACTTTTAAAACTTGGAAAATCCGCCGAAAAAAGGTGCCAGAACTCCATTCCGGTGCATTCTATGACAAAAAAAGCACTGGTTATAAGTCAAGGACTATCTGCAGTGATTCCTAGGCAGCTGCTTTGTACAAGTAGATTGCTCCACCATGGATGGAAGTTCTCATTTTATATAAGACCAGTTGTCATTGGTAGATATGTCCTCTAAGTACAGGGAGTCCTCAATATACAGCCACAATTGAGCCCTACATTTATGTTGCTTAGCAAGACAGATGTTAAGTGAGTTTTGCCCCCTTTTAGAACCTTTCTTATTACAACTGTTAAGTCAATCAACTGCAGTTCCTAAGTTAGTAACATGGTTGTTACTAACCATTGACTTTGTTTGTCAGAAGGTTGCAAAAAATGATCACATGATCCCGGGACATTGCAAGCAGCATAAATACATGCCCGTTGAAAAGTGTCTGAATTTTGATCACGTGACCATGCCCCTTTTTTTCAGTGCCATTGTAATTTTGAACGGTCACTATGCAAATGGCTGTACGTCAAAAACTGTACTGCTCTTTTCTCCTTTTGCAGCTACCTGACTTGGCATATTCCTCAGGTTGATTATACATTGCCTAACGAAATATTTCTTCCTGCACAAGACTCAGACACCCTTTCTCCGTGTTTATGATATTCTTTCTTTGAAAATTAATTTCAGGGTAATCTTTCACGTATTCACATGGAATCAGCTATTTCTAAGGAGATTCCTAATAGCTGACATGAATAGATTAAGATCAACATTCATACACGCATCAATATTCATGCCTTTTCAGTGATTAATAGTTTTCAGTTGTCAAAAGCAGAGCAGCAGTGATAAAGCACTTTTTGAAACTCGGTGGAGATGCATTATGTTTTGGAAAATTGAGTTTTTCATTATGGGCACATCTTTAAGAAGAGAGAGAAATTATTGGGCAAGAAAAAAAAGGGGGGGAAGCAGAAGTATGCCTTATCAGAATAATCATAATATTCTTCAGACTATCTTGAAATTAATCTTAGGAGGTGTTTTTTTTTCATTCCCTCTCTTGGGAAAAAAAAAACTCTATTGCAGAAGAGACTTCAGCAAATTTCTCCATTTATTAATTAAGCAAAGAATGCTCAGTAATTAATAAGTCAGTTATAGATTTTAAAAGCAATCTTTGGATATAATCAACCAATTTTAATACTATTTCGGTACAAAATATTCTGCTGGTTATAAAAAATAATTCTTCTTTATCCACGATGTCTTTTCTTAGTGTAGTCAAACAGATGCCTTCATACAGTGGCTAAATGGATAAAACTCAAGTACAACCTGTACTGCTGACCTTTGTTTGAAAAAACAAACTATGTTAACTTTTTCTCACATCTTAAGAATGCTGAATACAACCATCTAAAACCTTCACTTAAATAGCAGTTCAGATTTCATTGCTCTGATTCCCAATATGAAATTCTATATGGCAGTGAGCCCACCTTTATCTAAACACAGACAATTAGACAATATGCATAGATTTTAGTGTAAATTAAAATCATAAACTGATGTTAGGGCTGCAAAAAGAAAAATGAGGATTGAAGAGATCCAATTTACTCATTTGGAGCTACAGCAAATATTGTAATTGCAATACAATAAATTATTTTCTTTTCTAGCATGCAATTATTGATTTAGAATAACATCAGCAAAAGTTCAGGATTTCTAAATGCAGTTGAATCCACTAGGAGTTATGAATCTATCTGGCTAAATATCATCAGGGAAACAGGGCTGGGTCACAATCAAGTGAACTGTTTTACTTTCAAACAAAGAAATAAAATATATTTCAGAATTTATCCACGGGAGGTAATGGAGTGGAATATCCGTAGTTTTGCAAAGAGAATGTTTGGCAGAGCAGTGATGGGTTCTTATAGGAATTTAGTTCTCTTTCCATTAATACTATTACTTTAGTTTAAATAATTGACTAAGGGAGAAGTTGGGGAAACAAAGTTGTTGATTGTTGGATTGTTTGTCTGACTTTGTAGTTGATTTGGGTAGTGTACAACAGCATAATTAAAGAATCAAGCAGATTCCCACCAACACTGACAGGGAAAGCCACTTGTATATAAACAAAAAGCAAACCCCACTTCATTTTAGTCAGTGCTTTTTTGGTTAAAAAAAAAAAAAGGTGCCAGAACTCACACACATCATACAACCCGCCTTGCCTACCCTACAAGGTTCCATCCAAAAAAGGTGCTGGAACTCCGTTCTGGGCGTTCTATGACAAAAAAAAAAGCCCTGCTTTTAGCACTGATGGTGTTACCTAGTTTGGTAATGAAATGTCTACAAGAAAACATTCCTCCTCCTCCTCCTCCTCCTCCTCCTCCTCCTCCTCCTCTTCTTCTTCTTTCTTCTAGCACTAATATCAGGTTTGCCTTTTTTGCATTTTTACTCATTCTGAGCCTGCTCAAAAGTTTCGGATAGAGTTCTCCATACCAAATATGCATCAGATGTATAAAGGCTCATTTTGAAAAAAATAATAAAAAAAAATAACTTACATCATATGGAGAGAAACAGATGAAAATCCGTTCCTTGACTCAACTGAAGCTAAACCTCTAATTCATTTTGGCATTTAACACTTGACCAAACTGAGAGACAATTCCCATGCTACCAGAAGTGTTTTTCTTCCTTGTGTTAGATGGAAGCTTCCTAATACAACTCATACACACGACATAAGTTAAGTCTAATAATTTTGAAACATGAACTTTTTTTTTGGCCTCTATAATCCTTGCTAGGCTATGACTGGCAGAGTCCTCCAGAACTGTCAGTCCTACAAGGTATACCAAACTTAGCAATCAATATATAAGTAGTCCTGACCCACATTGCACCAGCCACAGTAACAAAATTGTGCAAGTCTAAATGTGTTTTCCCTCTGCTTCTGTCACTTTATCTTGGATAGCTTTCTGAGATATTTTGTGTAGTTAGTTTCTTGGCCCAGGCTCAAGTCAAATTATCTGACCATTGCCTCTGTAGCAGTCCTTCAAATACTTTCCATATCCCTTCTACAAGATTAGGCACAATGCTGAGAACATAGAAGGAACATGGAAGGAACCTTGGGCTTCTAGTCCAACCCCCTGATCAAGCAGAAGACTCTATACCATTCTGGACAAATGGCTGTCCAGACTTGTCTTGAAAACCTCCAGGGATGGAGCACCCCATAATTTCCAGAGGCAAGCTGTTCCACTGATTAATTGTTCCCACTGTCAGGAAATTTCTCTTGAGTTCTAAGTTGGTTCTCTCCTTAATGACCTTCCAAATGTTACTTCTTGTTCTGCGCTCAGGTGTTTTGGAGAATAGGTCAACCTCCCTTTCTCTGTGAGAGCCCCTCAAGTATCGAAAGATGCTATCCTATCACCCTTGGTCCTTCTCTTCATTAGACTGGGCATCCTTAGTTCCCTCAATCGTTCCTTTGTTTTATTTGGCAGGTAGACATGCCTGGAATTTCTCCTTTAGAAAACAGAGCCCCAAATCAGACACACCAAATCTTTTGAGTTTACTGTGTGACATTTCTCATCGAGACCCTGTTCCAGATAGCTGCAGTCTCTCACCTGGATGCAGCAGTGCAAAGAGACACACTCAAATACTGGGGTACCTGCTCTGGATGGCCTTCTTCCCTCAAAGGCTGCCATCAGAGTGTTTTAACTTCCATTAAGTTGTCACTTTCCCAAGCTGCCACCTTTCCAGCGGGAACAATTCATTGTGACAGAACTATGGGCTGTCACATATACTAACAGTTCAGTGGAAGTGAGCAGGAAAACCTTCAAAGCTGATGGATTTATTAGTGATTAGAGACGGCACCTCTACTACTTCCACACCAAAAGTAAAATGATGAACAGCTCAAGCTCATTAATTCTGTATTGACCAGAAGGTTGCAGTTCTGAAGAATGTGGAACAAGGGTGTTTTCAGACAAGATACATGAAGGTGAGGAAAACAAGGCAATTTTTCACATGCCGTCATCACTGTTCGCACCAACTCATTATTTATCACAGGGAGGAGTAGCTATTAATGACAAAGTTCCTGTAGGGTGGGACATCTTGCTTCAGTCTATGTACCACCGGGGGAGTGGGTGATTATCAAGTTTCCAGCCTTGAGGAAATCCTTTACAATATGCCTTATCCACTGAGTTCAGTAAATATTTTATGTTTATTAGTTTTTTATCCTACTTGTATTACTTTATAAGTAATTCAAGGTGGTGAACATATCCAACACACACTCTTCCAACTATTTCCCCCCACAACAATAACCCTGTAGAGTGAATTGAGCTGAGAGAGAGAGAGAGAGTGACTGGCCCAAAGTCACCCAGCCAGCTTTCATGGCTAAGGAATTGGGTATGGCCAGTCTAAAGAAAAGAAGGACTAGGGGTGACATGATAGCAGTATTCTAGTATTTGAGGGGCTGCCACAAAGAAGGGGGGGGTCAACCTATTTTCCAAAGCACCAAGAAATAAGGGATGGAAATTAATCAATCAGAGAAGCAACCTAGAATTAAGGATAAACTTTCTAACAGTGAGGACAATTAACCAGTGGAATGACTTGCCTTCAGAAGTTGTGATTGCCCCATCACTGGAGGCTTTTAAGAAGACACTGGTCAGCCACTTGTCTGGAATGGTATGGAGTCTCCTGCTTGAACAGGATGTTGGACTAGAAGACCTCCAAGGTCTAATTAATACATCTTTCAGATTATTGTGACCCACTGTCTCCTGGTGATTGGCCCAAAGTCACCCAGTTGGCTTTGATATGTAAGACTGGAGTAGACTTCATCATCTACTTTACCATCTCCAAGTGATTGGCCCAAAGTCACCCAGCTGGATTTCATGTTTAAGGCAGGAGTAGAACTCACCATCTCTTGGTTTGTAGACCAGTACCTTAACCACTACACCAAACTGGCTCTCAATAGGTTTTTGAGTGTTTGACTCTTGACGTGGTTACTGGTAACAACCTGGCTATTACTATACATGGAACCCCAATTACTCATTCGGATTCCCAAATCTATTCCAAGAACAACGGTGCTGGGATAGTCAGATGAACAGCTGCTAAGACCCAAAACTGATTCCAAAGAAACATTCTTACTCATCTTAGGTCCTTTTCAGAATGTTCAAGAAACATGTCTTTGACCAGGCAGTTAAAGGTCCATCAATTTCAACTGCCCAGCATCAGACTGAGTAGTTACATTCATGCCACTTGGCGATCACGGTTGTCTGACAGATACACTTGCTTAATATCCTTGTTTGTTGCAATCACACCTAAGATCATAGATGAAGACATCTAGACTTGTCATGCTTGAAGGGGCCAACTCTTTCTCCTGGATTCCAGATTAGGATCTTCATATTGGGGGGGGGAAACAATCCTCCGAATGGCAGTTGTGACAAACCAGCAAAAGTACCCCACAATCCCCAGCAATCCCCTTCGTCAATTCATCTCACCCCACCACCTTAAACTTTTAACTAACCTCATCAATTACTCTTAACAGTCTAAACAGTTTGCAGTGTTTACCAACCGCCCTTCCTGAGCTCCTCGGCTCAATCTTCCAGCTCATTAAAAACATCTATTTATTTGCTGTGTGTTACAGTCCTTAACTCTGCCACAATGTGTGAGAAGGAAGGCAATTTTCCTTTTCCCTGTGGTGTTAATTGGTGGAACATGCTGCCTGCCTCTTCATTAATTATGTCAGTATGTATGAAACTTCTATTTTGGTTTTTTTTTTTTGGTGGCCAATTAACAAGGCTTTTGATCAAGACTGACCGGAGAAGGGGGATTTCAGAATGGGGAAGGGGGGAAGGGGGGGAAGAGAGAGAAGAAAAACCCCCACCATATTTTAATATATATATAAAATGGGGTGGGAGCTAGAGATATGGATGGTGACCAAAGCAAAATAATGCAATTGTTTTAAATGCTGTTCTACATTTCAGGTTGTCTGCAAACTCATTTCTGGTGGAAACAAGCTCATATCCACACATGGACTGGATTTCTGGTATGCTAGGAAAGGAGCGGAGCAGAGCAAGCAGAAGAATTGAAAGGGACCTTGGAGGTCTTCTAGTCCACCCCCCTGCTAAAGCAGGAGACTTTACATCATTTCAGGCAAATGGCTGTCCAATTTCTTCTCAAAAACCTCCAATGACACAGCACCTACAATTTCTGAAGTGGTTGGCTGTTTTATCCTGCAATTTCAACACTTGTTGTACAGACTGCAACCTCATTGATAACACTGCTTCTTAGGCAGGAGTAGAGCTGATTTCTTTGTTGTAAAAGAATTTCTCCTTGAGGACTCCAAGTTGATTTTTTTTTTAAATCTCTCTCTCCAGTCTTCTGGGATCTTGACAATTCCTCATTAGTCGCCTTCACTGCAGAGACTCAATCTGGATACATGTTTGAACCTGCAACATGCTCTAGAGTTCTTATGATAATAAACTAGACCACGCTGGCTGGGGAATTCTGGGAATTGAAGCCCACCCATTTTAAAGTTGCTGAGGCCGAGAAACACTGCACCAGACACTTATTTACTTATCTGCAATCTTTTGATTTTCATTATGTCTAATCAATAAATCAATCAATTGGCTAATCAATAAAGGTATACTACTGTTACACTAAATCACTGCAAAAACTTCAGACTCTATTCATAAAGGATGTCACAACAGCCCTCTCATTAGGTGGAAACATATATTCAAAACATTTTTTTCCTCTTTTACCATACAATGGGATGAAAAAGTTTGAAAAAAAGTATAGGAGAAGCTATTTTTAGTATTGTTATGGCAGAACATAACATGTTCTTTTGGCATGTCAATGTTCCAGCCTCATGCTTTACACATATTCCAATCTTTAGTCATGTGTTTTGGTCACACTGGAGAATCTGCATAGTACATAGAACATCAGAGTTGGAAGGGAGCTTCGAGGTCCTCTAGTCCGACCCCCTGCTCAAGTAGGAGACCCCATAACAGTGATGGCGAACCTTTTGGAGACCGAGTGCCCAAATTGCAACCCAAAACCCACTTATTTATTGCTGGGTGCCAGGTGGGCGTGGCTCAGTGGGTGGGCATGGCTGTGGTGGTCATGGCAGATTGGGTGGGTGTGGCCAAGGTGGGCGTGATCACCTCGATGTTTTCATGGGGAGGGACACCTGTGGGGGCCAGGCAGGGTTGGGGGAGATCCAGGGGGTTTCTGGCAGGTGGGATGGTGGGCAGGAGGCTTGTCCTGCGGGGCGAGGTGAGGCAGGGTGGGGGTGCCATTGTCACAGGGCAAGGTGAGACAGGCCAGGGCGGCTGCTGCCTGACACCATCAGCTCCTGCACATAGAGGCCAGCGAGTGCATGGGTGCTGGGATGCATCTGGCCATGTGGGACCTCAGTGAGTTAGCACGCAGCTGGTTGAAGAGGGATGGTTGCCATCTCCGGGGCACGGTGCACGTGCCCACAGAGAGGGCTCTGAGTGCCGCCTCTGGTACGCGTGCCATAGGTTCGCCAACATTGCCCTATAGCATTTCAGACAAATGGCTGTCCCATCTCTTCTTAAAAGCCTCCAGTGATGCAGTTTCCACAATTTCTGAAGGCAAGCTGTTCCACTGATGAATTGTTCTCACCATTAGGAATTATTTTTTTAGTTCCAGGTTGCTTGTTTCCTTGGTTAGTTCCCATCCATCTTTTCTTGTCTTGACTTTTAGTGCTTAGGAAATTAGTTTGACCCCATCGTTTTTGTAGGAGCCCCTCAAATAGTGGAGCACTGCTATCTTGCCTCCCCTAGTCCTTCTTTTCACTAGACTAGACATACCCAATGTGAACACTGTGACAATGGATGTCGACGCTCTGACAACTGAAAAATCAGCAGCCATTTTCTCATTGCTTTTAGCGTGCCTTTTCTGCTGTTTAAGTTCAGATGTAGGAGGAGGGAGGGGTGAATGCTTGAGGTTTTAACTAGCCATAACAATGCAGTAGCGTGGGAACTCAAGGGCATTGTCTGATACGGTTTTGGTGGCTGAGGAGCCAGAGAGGAAGCCTGTATTTTGCGCTAATTGGGGAATGTGATTTATGACAGCTTTTGTGGGGTGGGAATTGCAACGTTATTTTGTTTCTGGGCGGAGGGAATTTTAGTCTTGGGTTCAACTATGTAAGTGCTAATATTTTGTTTCCTAATAAAATGTTCTTTAAGGAATAATTTTTTGCCTTGAAATTCTTTTAACTGGTTTCATCTATTGGAACCATGACACCCAATTTCTGCAGCTGTTCTTCATATGTTTTAGCCTCCAGCCCTCTAATCATCTTTGTTGCTCTTCTCTGCATTCTTTCCAGAATCTCAACATCTTTTTTGTACTGTGGGGACCAAAACTGGATGCAGAATTCCCAGTGTGGTCTTACTAAGGCCTTATAAAGTGGTACTAACACTTCAAGGGATCTTGATTCTATCACTCTGTTGATGCAGCCTAGTATCTTCTCTAAGTATGAAATGCTACCATAAGTGGCATTTCACACTCAATACTGTAAACATTTTGAAAGTTTGGGAAGGGATTGTCCTTTGAATGCTTACATCTCTAGTAATTGGCACACAACCGCAGAAGTTTTGTGCAAAACCTCTGCACAAAAACATCATAGTGAATTTAAAAAGCCTTTCCTTTGTGCTGACATTACTCATCTTTAAGCTTCTTGTTTTGTTTTGAAAAAAATGAACACCGCTGAGCTTTCTTGTCTTCTGCAAAACATCTAAACCTGGTGTGTGTGTGTTTGTGTCAGTGCGTGTATGTTCATTAAATTCCACCACAAATTGCACGGAGCACGCTGAAGAAGTATCATAGTAGGAATGTTTACTGGAAACATTCTGGTGCAGGAGTTAAAAACATTTTGCAATCATTTGTCTTTGCCATAAATTACTTCAGGCAAGTTCATCTGGGGGAAAATAATCAACGTAATATTGTTATGCCCAGTTGTTGTTGTTTTTCTGAAGAATGCAACCAAACTGAAGATGGCTCATAGATTTATCTGAGTACACAATGTTGAAACCCATCAATGAGGCTGTTAATAATCAATGCTGGCTTCTAGATGCTTGGTCTAGATTCCAGCCCTTGGATTTAATGGTGGTGTCTATCCAGTGATTAACCAAGCCTAACCCTGGTTATCTTTTCAAGATCAACAAGGACATCAACCACAGTAATTGTGTGATAATGATCTCTCTGCACCCATAGTAGCAGGTGGTATGATAGCTTTGCATACCTTATCATTAATTAGATCTATGAATATACAAAGCCAATTTCCAGAAAGATAATGTACCCATTATCAAGAGCTGAAAAAATCTAGAATGAATCTTTACCTGGTCATAATTTACAAATGACAATACAAAAAAGTGCCAGTTGACTGGGTTCCCATAATACTCTAAACTGAAACATCAAAAAAACATAGCAGTTTAGCATGATCCTGTGAAACAGGCCAGATCCATATTATTCTCACATTTGGTAGGCTTAAAAAAAATCCTTATTGGTGGTGACAGTACAAGAAGGTATTTCCAGTAACGGTTCTAATTCCTCAAAACACTGAAAATGCCTCCATTGTAACACTGAAAAATGCTTTCGGAGGTCTTTTGCACACGCTTCCAAAATGCCCTAAATTTTGGATGAGTTATTATTGGCACCATTTCTTGATTTAGATTTGTTAGTGGCAATATCATGCTTTTTGACTTATTTGCAATTACAGTTTGCATTCCCCGAAGCTCTGGAACCAGAAAAGGAACATTTCTCCAAAGTGCAAGGATAGTAATCTAATCTAATCTAATCTAATCTAATCAGCCTACCACGCAAAGTCAAGGGTCTTTGTCTACCAATTATGATGTAGCCTTTGCTCCCGGCCTTGTGGTGTCAACCTTACAAGCTATGGAGGCTGCTTCGTTCTCACCCAGATAAGCTTTCAAAAGATGATCTGCAGATGATGTCAAGCAAGAATGAGAATATGCCAAAGCTGAGAGATAAAACTGGTTGCCTTTCCTGGAAGACTTTGAATCACTAAGTCCCAGGGCTCTTGAAAACAAAGGGAAAATCCGCCTTTAAGAGAATCCCAATATTCCAGCTAAGTCAGGGGTCTTCAAACTTGGCCCTTTTATGACTTGTGGACTTCAACTCTCAGAATTCCTCAGCCAGGCATGCTGGCTGAAGAATTCTGGGAGTTGAAGCCCACAAGTCATAAAAGGGCCAAGTTTGAATACCCCTGTATTAAATGTAAAAGGCTGAAGTGTGATTTTGTGTGTGTGTGTGCTTCCCACCTCCTTATATGCAAGTCAGGATTTCTAAAAGTAACAAACTAAGAGGACTGTTATGTGGTGGAGGGAGCATAATCATCCTGAATACCCCACATCAATTTATTTATGTTAGCATGCTGCGTTGGCTCATTAACAAATTGCCTAATCAAGCCTCTAGAAGCACTTAATCCAATGCATTATGCCGTGATTCACAAACCATGAGCAAAGCAAACTATGGCTTAGCAGGAAGTACAAATCCATCTCTTTAAAAGCAATGCTTGTAATTTACTCCAAAGGATAGCCTGTCTTAAACGGTAATAGCAACATATTCAACCTAGAGTATAACGTGAAGGCCTGAATTTGATTGGAGGGGGAAAAAAACCAGTGGGATGGGGGAAATGAACCAATATACAGACAATATACATATGCTTTTGTTGTTCTTTGTAGGTTGTCTAAATTGTTAATGATTAAGTGCTGAGGGCAGAAGTTTGAAATCTTGTTGTCTCATGTGCCAACATCATAGAACATTAAACATGGAATTATAGGGTTAGAAGGGACCTTGGAGGTCTTCTGGTCCAACCCCCTGCTCAAGCAGAACACCCTATACTATTCTGAGCAAGTGACTTCCAGTTTTTTCTTAAAAACCTCCAATGATGGAGCACCACAACTTCTGGAGGCAGTTCCATGGCTTAATTGTTCCTACTATCATGTCTTCTTAGTTCTAGGTTGGACCCATCTTTAATAATATTCCATTAATTACTTCTTGTGGAAATTTCAGTCTGGTATGGTATAGGGTTATCTCACACTTTTTTAACATCTCCATTCTCCCTGTCCCAGCAGGAAAAGCAGAAACTTTCAGTTGTCTCTTAAATGGGCTTTAGCCAAAATTGTGGCAGTTCTACCTGTCTCTGTATTTGTAGGGTCCATGATTTTCAAGCAGCAACTTAGAAAAGCACAAAAATGCTCCAGCATCTCCATAATTGATTAGTCTAGAACTAACTAGACTGTTATTTATTTGATTACTTATTTATGGTGACTTCAAGTCAATTTTTGACTCCTGGTGACTGCTTGGACAAGTTCCTGCAGGTATCAGTCCTCCCAGGTGAATAGAACCAGATAAACCAGGGGTCTTCAAACTTGGCCCTTTTATGACTTGTGGACTTCAGCTCCCATAATTCCTCAGCCAGGCACGCTGGCTGAGGAATTCTGGGAGTTGAAGTCCACAAGTCATAAAAGGGCCAAGTTTGAAGACCCCTGAGATAAACTAATTTTACTTTACTGTAAGGCTACCTTAACAGAACCTTGTAAGTTTCCTCTGCTACTTTTATCAGATTGATCCATTAGGGAGGGTTCCTAAGTCCCCCCCCCCCTCTGTTAAACCACTGAAGGCTCCTCCCTCTTTTCTCAATTGCTTCCTAAGCAGCATCTCTTTCTCTCATTCCCCAAGGTCACCACTTTTAACCCTCTGATCAATTAGATCCTTTCTCTCTGATCAATTAGATCCTTTCTAAGTGTTGTTCCTTTTGCCTGTTAAGCTACTGAGGGCTCCTGCCTCCCTTCTCTGATTGTTTCTTAGGCAGCATCTCTTCCCCCTCATCCACCAAGGTCCTCCACACATTCCATGACAATAATGCTGAATCATTCCCTCTCCTCTCTGTGTGGGGTCACTTTGCTTTGGTGGCATTCCCAATGCTGAGGTTGGCCCATGGATGAATACACATACACAGACAACAAAGACAGACTCTGAAGACTGTCTTTGACTCCACAGACTCTACAGAGAAGAGCAACAAAGATGATTAGGGGACTGGAGGCTAAAGCATATAAGGAACGGATGCTGGAATTGGGTATGTCTAGTTTAATGAAGAGAAGGACGAGGGGGGACATAATAGCAGCCTTCCAGTATCTCAGGGGCTGCCCCAAAGAAGAGGGAGTCAAGCTATTCTCCAAGGCGCCTGAGGGCAGGACGAGAAGCAACGGATGGAAACTAACCAAGGAGAGAAGCAACCTAGAACTAAGGAGAAACTTCCTGACAGTTAGAACAATTAACCAGTGGAACAACCTGCCTCCAGAAGCGGTGAATGCTCCAACACTGGAAGTTTTTAAGAAGAGACTGGACAGCCGTTTGTCTGAAATGGTGTAGGGTTTCCTGCCTGGGCAGGGGGTTGGACTAGATGACCTCCAAGGTCCCTTCCAACTTTATTATTATTATTATTATTATTATTATTATTATTATTATTATTATTATTATTATTATTATTATTATTATTATTATTATTATTATTATTATTATTATTATTATTATTATTATTATTATGCCACTGTTGAAACCTTTCAGAAATCCCAAGGGGGAGGGGAGTATCCTTTATGAAGCAACTCTTTTAAAGACTTTGCATAGTCAAAGGGAGGAGATGATGAATGCTGTATTCCAAAATATCTCAAAGACCCAGGGTTGCTGACCCTTATATCTCTCTCTCTCTCTCTCACACACACACACACAAATTGCATATGCATTTTGATACAATGGCTATGGAGGGTGGGGAGTGTTCTAACAAAAGTGTTCCATCAAGAGCATCATGCATTTTTCATGCAACTAGTTTTATTTTTAATTATTATTTTACAAAAACAATGGTGTCACAAAATGACTACGTTCATTAAAATACAAACCGTTCAAAACATTTGCAAAGCCTGCTGATCAACTTGCATTTGGTTCTAATGAAACAATTAAAAAGAAAACATGCCTTCCCCAATGTCTTTATGAGTTCCTTTCTGCCTCTCAAATAATTATAAAATGTTTGTGCTGCGGCGCTTAATTGTTACATACCCTTATTTGAAGGATGACTTTCTTAGAATATATTAAAATGTATTAGAATGTATTTGCGGCTTCTGTAACTACAAGGATGGGTAACAATTTTTTAAAAAATTAAGCAATATGAGAGTAATCAGGTTGAACTATGAACGGAAGAGGGAAAAAATATTTCCCTGAAATTTATAAATTATCAAACTATCGTTTGATCTTTGAAAAAGAGGGATGTGTCAAGCGGGTCAACCAATTAAACAACCAATATTTACATTATCACTTGGCCATCTGGCTGATTAGAAGAACTATTTTTTAATGAGCTCATTTCCTTTATGAAAGATAGGGTTTTTGTACCACATATCCCTCTGCTCAAAATACACACAGAGAGATGCGCGCGTGCACACACACACACACACACACACACACACACACACGAACCATTAATAGCCGAAAGTATCCAGTGTTGTGAAAGGAAGACAGATGAATATTTACTACAACCAACTAAATATTTTATCAAGCACAAAAGGTCTGCTGAGTTAAAACTCTCCATTAAGACCTCGTGGAGGTGAAAAGAACAAGAGGGAACAATTCCATTTATGCACAAGGACATGATGGTGTCATGGCATCCCTGCCACCATTTTCCAATGTTTCCATGGCAACATGAGGCAACTTAGGAGAATGCAATCCATAGTTCACATCCAGCACTTAGCCTTTTCCAAAAAAGATTACTTCAGACGGAAAGAAGTCTTAACTGTCTGAAAACATTTCTAAACATGGGTCCCTCAAACTGACACTGATGACTAACTCCAAGAATTTAAGTTGAGCACCTCCAGTTGCCTCCTTGCACTTATTTTTTGTGCAAGTTTTTTTATGCACACCAAGACAGCATGTGTGATTCAACAATATAGTTCTCCTACCGCTTAACTGTAGGCACTATTCAAATTTCAGCTGTCTTGGCCCTTTTAATTAACCTCATGGAGAACCAACATATTATGAGGCTGATGTGGCTCCAGAGAACTGGATGGTGTTTCAGTTCCATCTTTTTACCATCTATGAAAAATGGAAGATTAGATTGCTGCATCTTTCATTTTGCCTTTGTATTGGGCAAAGGCGAAGAAAGCCTTCCTTTGAGTAAAGGGCATCTGAAGAATTCTCTCTTTGCACATTCTGAAATTCAACACCCCAGCTATATTTCCTGGATAATAATGATGATGATGATGGTGATGGTGATGGTGATGATGATGATGGTGATGATGTTGGAAGGGACATTGGAAGTCATCTAGTCCAACCACCTGCTCAGGCAGGAAACCCTATACCATTTCAGACAAATGGCTGTCCAGTCTCTTCTTAAAAACTTCCAGTGTTGGAGCATTCACCGCTTCTGGAGGCGGGTTGTTCCACTGGTTAATTGTTCTAACTATCTGGAAATTCCACCTTAGTTCTAGGTTGTTTCTCTCTTTGATTATTTTCCATCCGTTGCTTCTTGTCCTGCCTTCAGGCACTTTGGAGAATAGCTTGACTTCCTCTTCTTTGGGGCAACCCCTGAAATACTGGAACACTGCTATCATGTACCCCCTCGTCCTTCTCTTCGTTAAACTAGACATACCCAATTCCAGCAATCGTTCCTTATATGTTTTGGCCTCCAGTCCCCTAATCACCTTTGTTGCTCTTCTCTATACTCTTTCTAGAGTCTTAATGTTGTGGTCCTTTGGATTTTGGATTTATACAAATTCTGCAAAGCAGTTTGTCAGCTGAAAATTCAATGGACTGAGTGAGGTAATACATGGATTTCCAGAAATTTTAAGATGATAGATAGATAGATAGATAGATAGATAGATAGATAGATAGATAGATAGATAGATAGATAGATAGATGGATGGATGGATGGATGGATGGATGGATGGATGGATGGATGGATGGATGGATGGATGGATGGATAAACTTTAGGATTAAATATATTGAGAATTACAGCTTTTGTAAGACAGTATCTCAGAAGCATGCATTTATTTAACTGAATTTTTTGCACATTTTCTTACATTCAGAAAATGGCAGAAAAAGGATAGAATGGAATTGAGCCTGCAGGTGACACATTGCAACAGACCAGAGTTGGCCCAGACATCTCTGTCCAATTGGGCCTGTAAGTTTGTACTCAGCACATGGAGTTTATTCTAATGAACTTTTACAAACCATCCAGGTTCCTACTTCCTTATCTTTGTGTCTTGTAGGCTTTTGTGGAAAAGGTGTTCGGTGCTGTCATTGGTTGGTTGCTTGACTGATCTGGCTCCTTACGGGCTTATAGGCTGGTTCCAAATCAACCTAGCCAAGCTGTCAGATGGGTATTCATTCTTACGGCAAACATTTTCAACAGTAGCCCTTCTGTTATCATTAAGTGAGTCCTATTCTTAAGAATGTCATCACAAATTTCTCCTTTCTCTTGACAAATTTGTCACACAAAAAAAGATTAGTCAGGTTTTCTAACTTCTCACTTGATTTAGAGCATCTGTATATGTCAAAATCTTATCTAGTCTGGTCTCTGCATCACAAGGACCTAATGAAGAATAAGAGACCATGCATTTCAAGTGTGGCTTTCTGAAACTCTTTAAAGAAATCGAGAGATTTAAGTGTACAAAATCAAACAATGTGATTTAACATGTCTGTGGGTATGTATAAGGCTTCAAACATTCTTTGGTCTTTAATGTTTAAGTTGAAGCTTGTTTTATATTTAAATTATTGCTTATATATCTATATATCTCTATATCTCTATATCTCTATATCTCTATATCTATATCTATATCTATATCTATATCTATATCTATATCTATATCTATATCTATATCTATATCTATATCTATATCTATATCTATATCTATATCTATATCTATCTACACATCCATCCATCATCTATCTATCTATCTATCTATCTATCTATCTATCTATCTATCTATCTATCTATCTATCTATCTATCTATCTATCTATTTATCATCTATCTATCTAACTCAGACTCAGACAGGCAAATACAAATAGCCAGGATACATTTCTTGCTATCTTTTAACACATTACCCTCAGATTTCTTAAAAGAGAAAAGATGCAAACTTTTAAACACTCAGTGAATCCTGAATTATTAAAGATAAAAGGGTACTTCAGTAAATTTATTATCCTGCTGAAGAGTGTCATCATTGGAGATGTCTGGATTAAGCTCTTATCTTTGTAAATGGCCCCCTCAACACGGGAGGTAAATTTCAAGAAGCACAGCCATAAACTGCCAGACCCAGCACCCCTTTTATAGTGCTTTGTTCCCAACGTCATTAACTATCATTTCTCTGTGCAGTCAACAACCTTGCTGGAGAAAAATGGGTCAGACATTATCCTTGCTTGTCATTTGGCCAGAAAGAGAAAATTCAGTTCCATAGAACTGAATTCCATAGGCAGGACAAGAAGCAACGGATGGAAACTGATCAAGGAGAGAAGCAACCTAGAACTAAGGAGAAACTTCCTGACAGTTAGAACAATTAACCAGTGGAACAACCTGCCTCCAGAAGCGGTGAATGCTCCATCACTGGAAGTTTTTAAGAAGAGACTGGACAGCCATTTGTCCAAAATGGTATAGGGTTTCCTGCCTGAGCAGGGGGTTGGACTAGATGACCTCCAAGGTCCCTTTCAACTTTATTATTGTTATTGTTATTGTTATTGTTGTTGTTGTTGTTGTTCTTCTTCTTCTTCTTCTTCTTCTTCTTCTTCTTCTTCTTCTTCTTCTTCTTCTTCTTCTTCTTCTTCTTCTTCTTCTTCTTCTTCTTCTTCTTCTTCTTCTTCTTCTTCTTCTTCTTCTTCTTCTTCTTCTTCTTCTTCTTCTTCTTCTTCTTCTTCTTCTTCTTNAGTTAAAGTAAAATCCAAAATAAAAAACAAGCTTCCAAAGTTGGTTCGTCTGCTTACAAGTAAACTCACAATTAACTTCAAGTTGCAGTGGTGGCGGCGGCTTCTAGCTTCGCCGAAGCGAAGGCGTCCTGGATCGCGGAGAATCCTCGGGGCTCCGGAGGAGTTCTCGCCTACATCGTCCATATAGGACGACTCGGGAGCTCAACTCCTACCCCGGGCAGCTCACCTATCCCCTTATGCCCAGGGGAAAGGTATCAAGCCGTTTGACAGCAGATGCTAGCTGTCAAACCGGCTTTTACGCAAAACAGGCGGGAGGCAGCAAACAGCTGCGACCGACGAAATCGCCTGCCACCGGAAGTCCTCCTTGCACTTATTTTTTGTGCAAGTTTTTTTATGCACACCAAGACAGCATGTGCGATTCAACAATATAGTTCTCCTACCGCTTAACTGTAGGCACTATTCAAATTTCAGCTGTCTCGGCCCTTTTAATTAACCTCATGGAGAACCAACATATTATGAGGCTGATGTGGCTCCAGAGAACTGGATGGTGTTTCAGTTCCATCTTTTTACCATCTATGAAAAATGGAAGATTAGATTGCTGCATCTTTCATTTTGCCTTTGTATTGGGCAAAGGCGAAGAAAGCCTTCCTTTGAGTAAAGGGCATCTGAAGAATTCTCTCTTTGCACATTCTGAAATTCAACACCCCAGCTATATTTCCTGGATAATAATGATGATGATGATGGTGATGGTGATGGTGATGATGATGATGGTGATGATGTTGGAAGGGACATTGGAAGTCATCTAGTCCAACCCCCTGCTCAGGCAGGAAACCCTATACCATTTCAGACAAATGGCTGTCCAGTCTCTTCTTAAAAACTTCCAGTGTTGGAGCATTCACCGCTTCTGGAGGCAGGTTGTTCCACTGGTTAATTGTTCTAACTATCTGGAAATTCCACCTTAGTTCTAGGTTGTTTCTCTCTTTGATTATTTTCCATCCGTTGCTTCTTGTCCTGCCTTCAGGCACTTTGGAGAATAGCTTGACTTCCTCTTCTTTGGGGCAACCCCTGAAATACTGGAACACTGCTATCATGTACCCCCTCGTCCTTCTCTTCGTTAAACTAGACATACCCAATTCCAGCGATCGTTCCTTATATGTTTTGGCCTCCAGTCCCCTAATCACCTTTGTTGCTCTTCTCTATACTCTTTCTAGAGTCTTAATGTTGTGGTCCTTTGGATTTTGGATTTATACAAATTCTGCAAAGCAGTTTGTCAGCTGAAAATTCAATGGACTGAGTGAGGTAATACATGGATTTCCAGAAATTTTAAGATGATAGATAGATAGATAGATAGATAGATAGATAGATAGATAGATAGATAGATAGATAGATAGATAGATAGATAGATAGATAGATAGATAGATAGATAGATAGATAGATAGATGGATGGATAGATGGATGGATGGATGGATGGATGGATGGATGGATGGATGGATGGATGGATGGATGGATGGATGGATGGATGGATAAACTTTAGGATTAAATATATTGAGAATTACAGCTTTTGTAAGACAGTATCTCAGAAGCATGCCTTTATTTAACTGAATTTTTTGCACATTTTCTTACATTCAGAAAATGGCAGAAAAAGGATAGAATGGAATTGAGCCTGCAGGTGACACATTGCAACAGACCAGAGTTGGCCCAGACATCTCTGTCCAATTGGGCCTGTAAGTTTGTACTCAGCAGATGGAGTTTATTCTAATGAACTTTTACAAACCATCCAGGTTCCTACTTCCTTATCTTTGTGTCTTGTAGGCTTTTGTGGAAAAGGTGTTCGGTGCTGTCATTGGGTTGGTTGCTCGACTGATCCGGCTCCTTACAGGCTTATAGGCTGGTTCCAAATCAACCTAGCCAAGCTGTCAGATGGGTATTCATTCTTACGGCAAACATTTTCAACAGTAGCCCTTCTGTTATCATTAAGTGAGTCCTATTCTTAAGAATGTCATCACAAATTTCTCCTTTCTCTTGACAAATTTGTCACACAAAAAAAGATTAGTCAGGTTTTCTAACCTCTCACTTGATTTAGAACATCTGTATATGTCAAAATCTTATCTAGTCTGGTCTCTGCATCACAAGGACCTAATGAAGAATAAGAGACCATGCATTTCAAGTGTGGCTTTCTGAAACTCTTTAAAGAAATCGAGAGATTTAAGTGTACAAAATCAAACAATGTGATTTAACATGTCTGTAGGTATGTATAAGGCTCCAAACATTCTTTGGTCTTTAATGTTTAAGTTGAAGCTTGTTTTATATTTAAATTATTGCTTATATATCTATATATCTATATATCTATATATCTATATATCTATATATCTATATCTATATCTATATCTATATCTATATCTATCTACACATCCATCCATCCATCATCTATCTATCTATCTATCTATCTATCTATCTATCTATCTATCTATCTATCTATCTATCTATCTATCATCTATCTATCTAACTCAGACTCAGACAGGCAAATACAAATAGTCAGGATACATTTCTTGCTATCTTTTAACACATTACCCTCAGATTTCTTAAAAGAGAAAGATGCAAACTTTTAAACACTCAGTGAATCCTGAATTATTAAAGATAAAAGGGTACTTCAGTAAATTTATTATCCTGCTGAAGAGTGTCATCATTGGAGATGTCTGGATTAAGCTCTTATCTTTGTAAATGGCCCCCCCTCAACACGGGAGGTAAATTTCAAGAAGCACAGCCATAAACGGCCAGACCCAGCACCCCTTTTATAGTGCTTTGTTCCCAACGTCATTAACTATCATTTCTCTGTGCAGTCAACAACCTTGCTGGAGAAAAATGGGTCAGACATTATCCTTGCTTGTCATTTGGCCAGAAAGAGAAAATTCAGTTCCATAGAACTGAATTCCATAGGCAGGACAAGAAGCAACAGATGGAAACTGATCAAGGAGAGAAGCAACTTAGAACTAAGGAGAAACTTCCTGACAGAACAATTAACCAGTGGAAAAACCTGCCTCCAGAAGCGGTGAATGCTGGGAAGTCTTTAAGAAGAGACTGGACAGCCATTTGTCCGAAATGGTATAGGGTTTCCTGCCTGAGCAGGGGGTTGGACTAGATGACCTCCAAGGTCCCTTCCAACTTTATTATTATTATTGTTATTATTGTTGTTGTTGTTCTTCTTCTTCTTCTTCTTCTTCTTCTTCTTCTTCTTCTTCTTCTTCTTCTTCTTCTTCTTCTTCTTCTTCTTCTTCTTCTTCTTCTTCTTCTTCTTCTTCTTCTTCTTCTTCTTCTTCTTCTTCTTCTTCTTCTTCTTCTTCTTCTTCTTCTTCTTCTTCTTCTTCTTGAGAAAATGGGTGGAACAGACTCAAGGAATGATGTACTGCTACACAACAGAGGTGCTGGATTTTAAGTCCTATCACCCAAAGCCAGAACCACAAATGACAAATAAATATACAAAAAGGACACCGAGGCCCTAGAAAGAGTTCAGGAGGCTAAACTGTACAATGAATGGTTACGGGAACTAGGTATCTTCTAACAAAGAGAAATGCCTATGGAGATTCTCAGTCATCCAGGTCATGGTTGTCCCAAAGATGTTTTTTCAAGAGGCAACTAGACTTTCTTTATTTATCCTTGAAGACATTTCACTTCTCATCTAAGAAGCTTCTTCAGTTCTGACCCCAAAGTCCTTTTTTCAAGAGGTAACTCGACTTGAAGACATTTTGCTTCTCATCCCAAAAGCTTCTTCCGTTCTTCATGAAGCTTCTTGGGTGAGAAGAGAGAAAAAAAAGTCTAAGTCTCTTGAAAAAGGACCTTTGGGACTAAGAAAGAGAAGTTTCAGAAGTGACAAATCAAGAAACTTATTTTTGATTTTTTTTTTCATTAAAAGTGTACCAACAACACGGTCTAGACATTGGTATTTCAACCTAGACCTTTTTAACATTTATATTTTATTGTTTTATTAATCTAGGAGAAATATTCATTCATACATACTTACATACCATACATACATACATAGTTGGTGAGGATTTTGGTTTTGGTGTGGGATTTTTTTTTTAATTTGTTTTAAATGTCTTCCTTCCAATCCTCCTGGATGATTTTTGCTGACTGTCAAAATCGCAAATTTCCTTGGTAGTCAGTCAATGAATGGAAACCCCCCTCTCAGGATTCTGTCTGCTTTTTCTCCCTCGTGATTAATAGCTTGAATACGATATCTGCTTTCTATCCCATTAGGGGTAATTGCTTAGGTCTGACATTCTGAAACAAGTCTCTTTCTCTCTCTTTCTCTTTCTCTTTCTCTGTCTCTCTCTCTGTCTCTCTGTCTCTCTGTCTCTCTCTCTCTGTCTCTCTCTCTCTCTCTCTCTCTCTCTCTCTCTCTTTCTCTCTCTCTCTCTCTGTGTGTGTGTGTGTGTTGTTTTTTTTTTCTCTCTCTCTCTCTCTCCCCCCCCCCATTGCAGCGTTGTAGTATGGAAGAGTAAGATGGCATTTTGCTGGAAATGTATCTTGTATAAAGCACACAGGCACCTGAAGGCAGGACAAGAAGCAACGGGTGGAAACTAATCAAGCAGAGAACCAACCTAGAACTAAGGAGAAATTTCCTGAGTGTTAGAACAATTACAGGTAGTCCTTGACTTACAAAGGTTCAGTTAGTGACTGCTTGAATTTACAACGGCACTGGAAAAAGTGACTTAGGACTGTTTATCCCACTTATGACCGTTGCAGCATCTCCATGGTCATGCGATTTGCATTTGGATGCTTGAAAACTGACTCATATTTACGACCGCTGCAGTGCCCCAAGATTTCGTGATAATCTTTTGCAACCTGCTGACCAGCAAAGTCAATGGGGAAGCCAGATTCACTTAACAGTCGTGTTATTAACTTAACAATTGCAGTGATTCACTTAACAAATGTGGCAGGAAAAGTCATAAAATGGGGTAAAACTCACCTAACAAATTTCTCACTTAGCAACATAAATTAGGACTACCTGTAATCAGTGGAAGGGCTTGCCTTCAGAGGTTGTGGGTGCTCCATCACTGGAAGTTTTCAAGAAGAGACTGGGCAGTCATTTCTCTGAAATGGCATAGGGTCTCCTACTTGAGCAGGGGGTTGGACTAGAAGACCTCCAAGGTCCCTTCCAACTCTGTTATTCTGTTGCTCTGTATGCATACCTATAAATATGTGTTCCCTCCTATCTACTAATAATGGTGACCTAAATGTGCATATTTTCCATATAAAACTTACTTGATATGCATATTGAACTTGCCTATTTTCGGGTGTTCAGAGAAGCATTTCTCAACCATGGGAACTTGGGTAGTTTAACATGCTGGCTGAGGAATTCTGGGAGTTGAAGTCCACATGTCTAAAAGATCCCAAGGTTGAGAAACATTTGTTTAGTTAGAGTGAGTATCAATTTCTCTTAGGTAAAAGAGCTTGGTTGTCAAATGAAAACAGGCAGCAATAGAAAAGTTTGGGGAAATAAATTTTCCACTCCCCTGCACCAATGAAATAAATGAATGAGCGAGTAAGTAAGTAAGTAAGTAAGTAAGTAAGTAAGTAAGTAAGTAAGTAAGTAAGTAAGTAAGTAAGTAAGTAAATAAAATAATGGTAAAAGTCAAAAATAAGCTAATAAAGGTGTAAAAAAAATTGGTGGTAGAAGTCAGAATTAAACTCTAAGCACTTCCATACTGTGTGTTGCCAATTTTTTCTTCTCTAGTTTTAAATTGGCTAGTCTGTGAGTTGTGTGTATGTGTTTTCATGCTGCCACCTGTTCAGTACAGCTCTTCTGGCTCAGAATTATAGCAACAATGAAGATTGAAACACGCATATATACCCAAATGTTGTCCTTTAAAACTACCCTACAGCTGCTTCATTTGAATTGCCAGTGCCAGGACAGAGTATTGCGTGAAGCTCTAACCGTATTTTAGTGTAGTTTGTTGTGCCAGTTGAGCCCAAGTAGTTAGCTGATGGTTGGTTATGTTGGGTAACACTAAAAAAAAATGGGTTAATTGAATAATCCGTGGTTAAATTAATCATTGTAGGAACCAAATGTAAACCAGGAGACCATGAATTCTAGTCTTGCCTTAGGCATGAAGCCAGCTGGGTGATCTTGGGCCAGTCACTTTCTTTCAACTCTAGAAAGGAGGCAATGACAAACCATTTCTGAACAACCTTGCCAAAAACACTGCAGAGACCTATCCAGGCAGTTTCTGAGAATTGGACATGATTGACAAAGAGTTAGTGGGAGACTAGTATAGCTATTTCAAGCTCTTTAGCTCTCATCAGCTAGTCAAACCCCTCTGGGATTCGAACCTGGGCAGCTTGCATGTTAGGCAGCTGTATTAACCTTTTGAGCCACAGGTTCCTCCTTACTCCTATCAGCAGAAACCAGGGAGGATATATATCTTATATGTTGGGTGGAGCACCCGGTCTACCAAATATAAATCAGTCTGTTCTGCATTTCGCTCCAGTATTCACAGTATGTGACGTCTATCTGCAAAACACACACACACACACACACACACACACACACAAGCTACAGTCAAATTCTATAGCTCTTTCACAAAGTTACCCTTACTTAAATTTTGAAGAACCTCTGGAACAACCTTCTCCATCTGGGCATCTCTGGTGGCTTTCGTTCATTACACGTACCTCTACCTAACAGTCTGTTCTGCTTAGTGGGTGGCTGCCAAGCTAACCAGGAACAAATCCAGGAATGCAGAATCAATAAACAGCCCAAGGCTCGTACAGAAGGTTCAAGCAGGTGGTTAAGCAAGAGAGAGAGAAGGAGGCTCCAAAAATGGAGTCCAAGGTCAATCGAAGAGCCAAAGCAACAGGAACAAAAATAAACAAACAAATACAATCAAGAGTCATTAACAAGACATTGGCTGGGTCCATACCACACCATGAACTAAAATGCCACTGTCTTTTTGAAGCACAGTTATTGTAGAACTCAGTTAATATTAAATTAGTTATCTTTTGTTTGATCAAAAAGCCAACATCCTCTCTAAGGGTGTTTTCATAATCAGAAGTCCATCAACTTCCTTTCTAACAAATTCAGAATCCACCAAAAATGTGCGGTACCTTTCTTCTTCTCCCCCTCTTCTTCTTTACTGCCTCTTTTACCGCTTTGGATGTCAAGGGAAATACAACATTCTGGTTTTTGTTCTTCTGGCAGCTTCAACCATTGTTATTTGATGTTGCTGCCCAGGTTGTGAGAAGTGGTAATGGGACAAAGTAAGGGATTGCTAGGAGTGGACAAAGTATGATGTGGCCTTGTACCACAGGATTGTTACGGCAATCATGAAGGCCATCCTGGGTCATCCTGAAATGGCCTAACTACAGGGGTTCTGGTGAAGTTGTGATAAGCCCAGCAAGCTGGCAACAGATAAAGATATTGCTACATAAATTATAATGAGTGGTACCTTTAGAATCTTGAAATGGAGTCAAGAAATGTCAAGAAAGGATTGTGGGTGCTCCATCAATGGAGGTTTTAAAGAAGAGATTGAATAGCAGTTTGTCTGAAATGGTGTAGGCTCTCCTGTTTGAGCAGGGGGTTGGACTAGAAGACCTCTAAGGTCCCTGTTGTTTTATGACTTCAGTGACTTCTACGTTTGCTCCCTTGGTTAGCCACATCTTGGGAACACTGACTTTGTACAGTCTCACATCTCTCTAAATTCCATGAAACCTTGCCTTGTAGTCAGATCTATCAAGCTGCATCTTGTGTGGATGTTGGCTTTTTTTTTTAAAACTAATTGGCTTGCTCATTTGGTGTTCATTTTTGTTTTTGTTTTTTGAGAAGAGGGATTCTCATTCTCCATTCCTCCAGAAATTGATTCAATGACTAATTTTTCCAATGGAAACTCAGCCTGCAAATAGATTTACCTTTCTTTTCTTTCAATTTTCCTTAGTTCATTTTCACTATATGGTACCAAATGTAAATGCATGAATTGATTTTTGTTCTATGGATTCATTCCTGTACAGGAAATCCTTGATGTATGACCACAGTTGGAATCAGAAATTTGAACACTAAGTGATACCATTGTTAAACAAGTCATCACATGACCAGATTTTATGACATTTTTTAAACCATGATTTTAAAGCAAACTCAGGTTCTCTTTGATGTTGCTTGTTGAAATCAACTGGGAAGGTCATAAATCACAATCCAATGAACGCAGGATAGTGCAACCAGTTGTAAATGGTCATAAGGTGAGAACTATCTGTACATCATCAAAATAGAGCTCTAAAGAGTTTTAATATGGTCACACATATAATGAAACAAGATTCTTTAAAAACAATCATGGAAGAACAAACAGTGTGGAAGAGTATGTATACAGAGTGCACAATACGACACTCAGGAGAGGATACTGAGAAAATTGGACTCATAATAAAATGAAATTTCAATAATTCTAATATTCACGGGGGAAAGTATTAGAGGAGGAGTGTTTTAAAGGAGGGATATAAACAAAATCTATAATTGATTTATATAGAAGGGTATCAGTGTGATCTTGAAAATGCCAAAACAGAGTCCTTGAGTAATAGGCCCCTTGGGTGCAATCTCCAAACAGCTTGAACACCATCGGCATTGACAAAAGCATCACCAGTCAATTGCAATGGGCAGCTTGATTTGGAACACCTTACATCCTGTGGTGAGACCTTTAACACCAACAAACATGCATATCTACTTATCTCAGGTCCTAGTTACAAGGGATTTGATAAGTGTACCAAAAATACCAAATCCAGTCTAAACAACTGGGTGACTGTGTGATTAACTATAATAATACATTAGATACCATCCAATACCCACATTTGCCTATCCAACCATCCAACATCCACATTTGCCTATCTCAGATTCTTGGGAAGGACTTGATAGGCAGACAAAAAATTCAAGTACAGTTTGAACATCTGACTGACTGTACGACAGACCATAATAATATATTAGATAATATATTCAGCTCATGCAAGAAGAACACATAAACTGATTATAAACAATGACATAACATTGTCACCAAAATGATTCACTGGAACATCTGAAAAAAAAAATGTCATGTGCCAGTAATGAAAAATTGATGGGACCATATAGCTAAATAAGTAGTTGAAAATGAGCAGATTAAAATACTGAGGGGTTTCCAAATTCAAACTGATAAAATCTTGGCTCATAACATGCTATATTTAACTATGGTTGAAAAGCAGAAGATACTGACATAGTAGAATAGAAGACAAAGAATCAGAGAAGATCACAAATTATCAAGATCTGAAAATTGTAGCTGAAAGATTATGACAAAAACTGGCTGTGGTCATCCCGGGATGCCACACCAAAAAATACAAAATACAGAATAATGAAGTTGAAAGACTCTGTTGGAAGTCTTCTAGTCCAACCCTCTGCTCAAACAGGATGCCCTATGCCATTCCAGAGAAACAGCTGTCCAAACAGCTGTCCAATTTCTTCTCAAAAATCTCCAGTGATAGAGCACCCACACTTTTTGAAGGCAAACTCTTCCACTGATTAATTGTTCTTACTGTTAGAAAATTTCTTAGTTCTGTATTGGATCTCTCTTTAATGATCTTCCACCTGTTGCTTCTTGCCCTACCCTCAGGTGCTTTGGAGAATAGGTGGCCCCCTCTTCTCTGTGACAGCCCCTCAAGTACTGGAAGTCAGTTATCATGTACCCCCAATCCTTCTATTTGTTAAACTAGTCATACTCAATTCCTGCAACCATTCATCATATATTTTAGCCTCCAGCTCCCTAATCATCTTTATTGGTCTTGGAATCTTGGATAGCACTTAACTTAGGACATCTGCACATGGGCAAAAATTCCTTCTGTTGATTTTCAAATACCACACTGCTGTTATTCCACATATCCCCTGCTGATACATTATGACATCCTAGGGTCTTGGGAAGAATTTTGAGGCATATAAAGGCCAACATCAGCAAAAGAACTAGTAGCTGTGATTTCACATTCTTGTATATATAATCACAATGCAAGATACATGCTCAGTTTAACATGCAAGCCTACTCAGTCTATGGAACTACTTGTGGTAATAATATGCCTGGCTTTAAAGCAAAACTAATCTACTTGCTTATTAAATTTAAATGTGATACAATTTGAAAATGGTATGTAAAATACCACGCTTCTGTAGTGATAAATGTCAAGCTTAGAAAATTATATGCAATATAATGTACAAAATCAGTGTCACTACTTCTTTCCATTCCAGTTTGATCACTCCATTAAAAGAAGTATTACAACTGAAGAGTAAATTTTTACAATTACTGTGGTCTAATAATTCATCACTATGTGTTACTGTGTATGCTTGTTATCAGTGAACTAAACTTATGGGATGGGAGACAGGAATGGCAGGTTCCTGATGCCACATGGCCCAGGATCCTTTAGCATCTCTCTCAAACTTGGTCAAATGTTCTAAGTTGATAATTTCAAGGAATTAGTTAAGCCTTGATTTTGCTGCCAAGGAAACTATCATGAGATTCTAGCAACCAGATGTGTCAGCCAGAAAAATTGTGCCATTGTTCCAGTTATGATTTATTGCTCATGCTTAGACACAAGAATCTAGTCAACTAATGGTCAACTCTAAACTGGCAGTAGATGTCAGCAGAATTCAAGAAGGGTTAGACTTTTGTGGGAACATAATGTCTCTAGGCTGATTCCTCTCTTGACTCTGCCTCCAGGCTTTGTCTGTTCTACTTTTATGAACCCTGGTTTCTGGGAAATTTGCTAGGACTTCAGTTAGGAAATTTCATTCAAATACAGTAACTATCTGACCAAACCCTGACTTTCCAAGTTTATGGTTTTATTTATTTATTAAATTTGTATGCTGTCCATCTCACTACCAAGCTTGCACTACCATAAATAACAGAATAAAACAATTACAGGATTAAAACATTAAAAAATGGCATTAAAAGTTAAAAACATTAAAATAATACTAAAGCGGATAAAAAGAACCAATGCATTGATGGGGGTGGAGATGGGATTTTGTATTGGAAAGTTTACTGGAATCATAAAACTGACTCACTATTCCAAATCAAGTCAAATTGTCAAATCATTTCATTTATACCAGTGGTCCTAACTTTGCCCTCTCTCTTTGGGCTGCCAACGTTGGTTGGCACAAAGACCCCAAAATTGCCAGGATTGATTTTTCTACTTTGAAACTGATTAATTTTTCATTGTGGTCCCACAAGCAAATAATTCTACAGCATTACATCTCTATGAAAGCCATGCGCCTCGAGGGAAGAAGATAAATCACCCTTGGATCTCACAGAAATTAATTAGTATTTTAATAAAATTGATGCTTTATTTATTTATTCCAGGTTGCTGCTTGTTGTACCTCTCTCATCCCTGATCATTCTAATAGTTTTTTAAGTGATACTTTCCAACTTTTAACAGAATAACAGAGTTAGAAGGGAACTTTCTTCTGTCTTCTAATTCAACCCCCTGCTCAAGCAGAAGACCTTACAACATTTCAGACAAATAGCTGTCCAGTCTCTTCTTAAAAATGTCCAGTTATGAAGCACCCACAATTTCTGGAAGACAAGCTGTTCCACTGGTTAATTGTTCTCAGTGTTAGGAAATTTCCCCTTGGAGTTCTAGGTTGCTTCTCTCCTTGATTACCTTCCATCCATTGCTTCTTGTCCTGCCTTCAGGTGCTCTGGAGAACAGATTGACCCCCTCTTCTTTGTGGAAGCCCTCAAATACTGGAGCATTACCCCTAGTCCAGGGGTGTCAAACTGCCAGCCCACGGGCCGGTTTCATCATACCGGAGCCGCGCCCACCCCATTGCCGGCAATGGCGAAAAAGCTCCGATACGTCGTGCGACATCACGTGATGTTGTGAGTTTGACATGCCTGCCCTAGTCCTTCTTTTCACTAGACTAGACAAACCCAGTTCCTACAAACATTCCTCTTATGTTTTAGCCTCCACCCCCCCAATGATCTTTGTTGCCTTTTTCTGCATTCTTTCCAAAGTCTCTACATCGTTTTTATAATATGGTGACGTTATTTTAAAACTCTACTTATTTATTTAATTCAGTATTGGTGCTGCCAGCTCCAGATCAATTCTGGAAGGTTCATAATATAATCAACAATCAAAAATACAAACTGGAACAAAATGGCACCCATTTGCTGTACAGAAAAAAACACAGGGAGGGGGGAAATATTCAACATGGGGCTTTAGTTATCTTCCATATTTTAAATAAAGTTGTTACATAAGTAGAATTAAATCCTCTGGAGAATAGATTTCTTTTTCTGAACAAAACCACATTTCAAGTTGGTTTAAAATTAACCAAGGGATCCAGAGTATAGTCCTGTTCCACTTCGGTAACGTGGCCAATTTTACTGAAGTAATTTTGAGTTTCTTCACTCTCTCTCACACATACCCAAAATGCCCCACTTATAAAGAAGATTTTGAGTTTAGCATTAGCTATATGAAATCCCAAAACTAAAGCAACTTTAGAGCTTGGCTTTGAAAATACTCTTCTGCCTTATGGTGTCTTTCAGCTTCCCTTAAAATTCCTCATGTTTTCCCCACCAAGTGAGAGTCTTCAGTGTGCTAATAATTCTGCCTTAGGTCACTTTTCTATTCTTACTAGAGAGATTATAACATGCTTTAATGTTTGCATACACTGCAATTCTTAATGTTTCCAAGAGGATTAAAATCTTATGGGGTTTTTAATCACCCTTTCCTTCCAGCCTGCAAACTTCTATCCAGCTTTGATTTTTCTGTTCTTATGGAGGACTACCCATATTATCAAGGAAATTATTTTGGGAAATAGTATCATTTCAGGCACTTGGAGGGAAGATAGTGCTAATCTAGCTTTATTGCTGCCAGACAAAAGGACTAGATCTAGTGCCACCCCTTGTAATAAATCTCTGTCAACTCATGAAGGAAATTACCTGTCAGAATCATTGTGGCCCAGATCCTGTGATTAAAAACAAAACTTATTAGAGCCTCAAGGGTTGGGGAGCTAGCATAAAGCCTCTTTCAATTTGTTTTTGTTTTTTCCTCCTTTCTTTCTCTCTCTTATTAATTTTGTAGCCAATAGCAAACTCTGCATATGGCTGAAAGGGAGGGAGAGAACATATATATAAGGTAATTTAGAAAACAAGTGAGATCAGTAGCCAAAGGGAAGAAGAAATTTTGAAAACTGCCAACATTCTGTGAATTTGCTTTTCCCCTAATAAGGTGTCTGCTCAATAACTTGAAAGGAAAAAAAAAAACATGAATGCACAGGTCTTTAAATAGTGCAGAAGCTGAAATGGTACATTTTAGGTACAATTTGCTTCTGTCTCTCTCCCCCACCAGAATATTTTAAGTTATATTGGAGTAACCTTGAATGATAGTCACTCCTTTATTTCAGTAATTGACTGGCACAATTTACATTCAATAGTAAAATTAAAGCCATCCATTATGCTGATAGTTTAACTTATATATTATAAGAATAACTAGGGTTTAAGGTGCTAGCACAAATGTCAAAATATAATACCAGTACATTAAGAATAAGTCTGTCCTCTTTCTCTCTCTCTCTCTCATCAATCATCTATCTTTTATCTATATATCTATCATCTCTCTCTCTCTTAAATACAACTGTATATGTCTATATCAGCCGTGCTGGCACAGTGGTTAGAATGCAGCATTGCAAGCAAACTCTGCCCACAGCCAGAGTTCGATCCTAACCCACTCAAGGTTGACTCGGCTTTCCATCCTTCCAAGGTCAGAAAATGAGGACCCATATTGTTGGGGGCAATATGCTGACTCTGTAAA
>NW_015387375.1:546538-571674 GCF_001527695.2 Protobothrops mucrosquamatus | reverse complement strand
TCTCTCTCTCTCTTAAATACAACTGTATATGTCTATATCAGCCGTGCTGGCACAGTGGTTAGAATGCAGCATTGCAAGCAAACTCTGCCCACAGCCAGAGTTCGATCCTAACCCACTCAAGGTTGACTCGGCTTTCCATCCTTCCAAGGTCAGAAAATGAGGACCCATATTGTTGGGGGCAATATGCTGACTCTGTAAATCACTTAGAGAAGGCTGTGAAACGCTATGAAGCGGCATATAAGCCTAAGTGCTATTGCTATTGCTATGTAAGATGTATATTGTTATATAAAAGGAAAGCTTTAGCTAGGTTGCTAAACAAGGACTACCTATATTTCCTGAATCTAGAGAGAAGATGAACGAGGTGATGTTCACAATCCACATTCTGTATATAAAGCATTTGGGAAAATAAGCTTCATTTTGGTCTGATATTAGATTGGCAGGAAGGATAGTAAGTTTCTCACAGTCTGGAAGCTTTTGGATAAGAGTTGTTCCAAGAAAGTGGCATGCATAAACATTTTTCTAAAAACAACAACACATCTAAAGATTAAATAAGATACATTTATACCTAAAGCAGCGTCTCCCAACCTTTTCTATACCCCACACCCCTAGAACACTTCTGATACATTCTCTCACCTCTTAGAAAAGTTCAAAATAACGGCAACAGATTATGCATATACACTATGATTTTGAAAACCGAAGTTTTTGCAACCCCTGGAATATCATCTCGCACCCCCGGTTGGGAACCCCTGACCTAAAGCAATGCCCTTTATTGCAGCCCATCATTTTTGTTGTCTAAGCATAGATATATCAAGAAAAAAAATGTTAATAGCCGTTTGGCACTATGAGCAATGTGATAGTTCATCCAACCCAAAAGTAACACAGAATCGATCTCATAAGTAAAATCAACCAAGACATGGACCATACTGAAGTCCATTTTTTTGTTACAATATAGCTTTGAAGAAATACTGACAAGGCATGGACAGGTATGTAAAGAACCAGGTGAGCAGGAAACAAAAAGCTAGACTCACCTTGAAGCTTAAACACTGAGCTTTTACAAAATAGCAATGACTTTCCTGAAAGATCCTGACACTGATATTCTAACTAAATGGTTAATATGTGCTTTCCTAAGACAAGCTATGGGAGGGTACAAGTAGCCCTTGATTTATGACCACAGACTAGAGTTTCCTAGTGTCAAGCAAGGCCAGGGGTCTTCAAACTTGGCCCTTTTATCACTTGTGGACTTCAACTCCCAGAATTATTCAGCCAGCTTGCCTGGCTGAGGAATACTGGGAGTTGAAATCCACAAGTCATAAAAGGGCCAAGTTTGAAGACCCCTGAGCAAGGCAAATGTTAAGTGAGTGGCACCCAATTTTATGACCTTTTGGCCATGGTTGTTAAACAAATTGCAGCAATTGTGAAGAGATTCATGCAATGGTTAAGTGAATTCGGATTCTCCCATTGACTTTGTTTGTAGAAGCCAGCTGGGAAGATCACAAATGTTGATTGTGTGGCCCTGGGACAAATACATGCTGGTTGCCAAGCATCCAAGTCACATGACCATGGGGGTGTTGTGATGGTCATAAATGATGGTCGTCACTTTTTTCCAGTACTGTTGTAACATTAAACGGTCGCTAAATGAATATTTGTAAGTCGAGGACTAACATATATACATGTTAATTCAGCAGCTCAGTTCCAGTTATTTAGGAACTGTCTCCTCAAAATGGGCTCTCGCTGAACCAGGAGAAGCTCCCTTTAGGTGGAGAAGGGTAATAATTAAGGTAACCTGATCTGGCCTGCAAAAATCCAAATGGCCATTAGATGGCAGAAAGGAAACCAGTCTTGTACCTCTAGTCTAGGAGCTTTTGAGATGTTTGTAGCTTAGTTACTGCCTAGGTTGAATCTGGGCATTTGAAATGATCCTCTTCTGATGTTCTAATTTATTATAAACTTAACATTATTTCTTCCATCCTGCACATTAAAAAATGAGCAGGTAAACACATATTAAAACTTTGTTGTTGTTGTTAGTTGCGAAGTCGTGTCCGACCCATCGTGACCCCATGGACAACGTTCCTCCAGGTCTTCCTGTCCTCTACCATCTTCTGGAGTCCATTTAAGCTCACTCCTACTGTTTCAGTGACTCCATCCAGCCACCTCATTCTCTGTTGTCCCCTTCTTCTATTGCCCTCAATCTTTCCCAGCATCAGGCCCTTCTCCAGGCCCTCAATCTTTCCCAGCATCATCCCTTCCCATTAGGTGGCTAAAGTACTTGAGTCTCAACTTCAGGATCTGGCCTTCTAAAGAGCAGTCAGGGTTGATCTCCTCTAAGACTGACCAGTTTGATCGCCTTGCAGTCCAGGGGACTCGCAGGAGTCTTCTCCAGCACCAGAGTTCAAGGGCCTCAATTCTTTGGTGCTCAGCCTTTCTTATGGTACAACTTTCACAGCCATACATTGCAACTGGGAAAACCAGTTAGAACTTAGGAGATACTCGATCTTAGATGTCCTGAACATATAGTAGTTGGTTGCCCATTCTTGTTCCTGCATTTACCGTTTGTAAGGTGGTCCTTTTTTTTTTTTACAGATAAGTAGCTATTTTAGGTTAAGGAGCCTGTCTACAAGCAAGGACAGAGGGATCAGATAGATTTTACCAATTGGTACAAGGCTGTTATTATTCAGGGGCAATGCAGACCCGATGACATGGAATTCTTTCTGAGCAGGAGACTTTAGGTGACACAAGATTGTGGCTGTGTCTTTCTCCCTCCCTCTTCCACTTGGACTCCTTCCTATAATAAGTAATTCCTAGGTACCAATTTACTTACTGGTAAATTACCGATCTGCTTTTTCACTTCATTGAGTAGATATTGCAGTGAGGGGAAAAAAAATGCCTAATGAAAATCCCTTCGGTTGTGAGTGTCTGTCTGATGAATCAGAACAGATGAAATCAAAGGGGCTGCTTAATGCCTGCAAACTAGTTAACTGCTGAACACCACAGGCTCATATTTTATCACTACCTGTCTCCGCTTGGGTTTACAGAGTAGCGAAATATCTACAAGGAAACTTTACGGTGGCTGATTTTTTTTCCCTTTTTTTTTCTTTTTAATTTAAGAAACCTAGCCTCCCTTTACCCAGCAGAATGCAACCAGAGACTTGGCAAACATTATTTTGCTCACAAATAAAATGCAGCCATGCTCAGAATGTAAAACAGTCCTTGAATATCAATAGCTGGTCATTTCGTGGTAGGGCTGTAACTAAAGGATTGATTTGCAAATTAAATCTGCTTACCCACAAAAAGCGGCTAAATTTGCAGTTGCAACTTTATAATGCAGCCAAAAGTCATTTCCACCCTAAAAGCAGAGTAATTTGCACTCAGCCGCTCAATTTGGATTTCTCTCTGTTTGATATATTTATATGATAAAAGAAAGCACGTAGGGCACACATACATGCACGCAAAGTTACGTCTGCCAGTTGTATAAGGAACCGCAGGCTAACCAAGTCTAAATGACCTTGAGCGTAAAGTTATTATCTGGAGTTGTGAAGTTTTATTCCACCTTTTACCTCTGACTCTCATTGCCAATTTCCAAGAGACACAAAGATACTCTCTTACAAGATTAAAACGCTGGTTACATAGCTTTATTTCACATTTCTGGGTATGTATTTGTGTCTGCACATATAGTACAATATAGTATAAATAAATATTTTATAATGCTTGCATCAAGGGTTTTGCTAACAAAATAAAGGTTTCTCCTGTCCAGTCAGGTCTGACTTTAAGGAGCGATGCTCATAGCTGAGGGGGCCAGCGTTGTCTGAAGACATTTCTGACACAGCTATATGCTGAGGTGCACAGAACGCTGTTACCTTCCCACCAAAGGGGTACTTATTTATCTACTCACCTTTGCATGCTTTTGAACTGCTAGGTGGTCAGCTCACCCCACTGCATGGCGCTTGGATCTCAAATCTGAGCTGCCAGCTTTCCAGTTTTTACCCGCTGAGCCATCACACTAACCAAACAGTCAGGCTAATTTTAGAATCAACAGTCTTCCAATAAAGCAGTGGTTCTCAACCTGTGGGTCGGGACCCCATTTGGGGTCGATCGACCATTTCACGGGGGTTGCCAAGCAAGGCTGTCCGCCATTATTTTTGTCTGCCATTTTTTTGTCCGCCATTTTTCCCCCTTTTCCGGCGGGTGCCTTACCTCCCTTGGGCTGGGCCAGCTGGTGGTCGGCCTGCTCCGTCTCTGCCGCTTGCCAGCTACGCCTCGGCCAGCGCAGGGGGCGGAACCACACATGCGCAGCGCTCCTGGGCAGGGAAAGTCCTCGACTTACAACCGGTTGGGTAGTCCTCGACTTACAACCGGTTTAGTCCTCGACTTACGACCGGTTTAGTCCTCAACTTACGACCGGTTTAGTCCTCAACTTACAACCGGTTGGGGTCGCGGCATTAAAAAGGTTGAGAACCACTGCAATAAAGGGTTAATCTAATAGGGGAAACTGAGCTGAACAAGTGGCAACAGTAAGCGACCATGACTAACTTCAGAAAGTTAAGACAAGATGGAAGGTGGGTGGTGCTTTGCTGGGAGCTCACCAGAGAATCTCAGAGACCGCCTTCTGCCACAGATTCCCTCCCACAGACCGGTACGCTCCCACAGAGCGGGCCTCCTCAGGGTGCCGTCGGCCAAGCAATGTCGGCTGGCGACCCCCAGGGGGAGGGCCTTCTCTGTGGGTGCCCCCACCCTCTGGAACGAGCTACCCCCCGAGATCCGGACAATCCCGGATCTCCTAACCTTCCGCCGCNACAACGCTTTTGTGTTTATCTACTCAGCAAAGGCAGAACTCAACACAGCAAATGCATTGTCCTGGGAAGTCCTAGTTGCCAAACCGTATTTCACCCTCACGTTCACCAAATGAATGTAAGCCAATCAGCAGCCGACTCGCGCACGGTCTTAGAAAATTACTTGCACTTGCTTATTTGGGCCTTGGGGAAGGTCTTGGTTGAAGCTAGCTCTTCAATTTTGTAAGCAGAGGAGCTTTAACTAGGTTAGCAAACAGAACTAACATAATTGGAGGAATATAGATTCCTGCAGCTCCTGGAGGAAAAGAAGATAGAAATGCAACAAATCTAAAAAAAAATATTATTTTACATCTTTCAAATGGAAAACAGCTCCACTGTGTTGGGGGGTGTTCCTGCTCATTCTGCTAAATGCATTGCCAGACATTTAACCCAAAGCGCACGTCTGATAGCACCAGAATGGATTACAAAATGTCACTTAACATAGAAACGTCCTTTGCTGTCCCTCTTCTGCAGGGTTTCTTCAGTAGTCCAGGACTTCCAAAATAATATTCAATGCTCAATCTAAGCAATTGAAAAATCCAAAAGAGAACATAGATCATAGAATAATAGGATAGAAAAGGACTTTGGAGATCTTTTATTCCAAACCCTTGCCCATGGCAGGAGATCCTATACCATTCCAGACTTTCTTTGGGCTTGATGGCATGGATACACATGACCATAGAAAGAATAACAGAATAACAGAACAGAATGATAGAGTTGGAAGGGATGTTAGAGGTCCTCCAATCCAACCCTCCACCCAAGAAGGAGAACCTACACCATTTCACACAAATGGCTGTCCAATCTCTTCAAAAAAAAAACCCCTCCAATGATGAAAAACCCACAATTTCTGAAGACAAGTTCTTCCACTGGTTGATTGTTCTTACTGTCAAGAATTTTCTCCTTAATTCCAGGTTGCTTCTCTCCTTGATTGGTTTCCATCCATTGTTTCTTGTCTTGCCTTTTGGTGTTTTGGAAAGTAGATTGACCCCCTCTTCTTTGTGGTAGCCCCTCAGATAGTGGAACATTGCTATCATGTCTCCCCTAGTCCTTCTTTTCACTAGACTAGACATACCCAATTCCTGCAACTGTTCTTCATAAGTTTTAGCTTCCAGCTAAATTACCTCCAGCTAAAACATATAAATTCATCCAATACTTGGATGAATATTTCCATCAACTTTTTGGAATTCACACCAGGGGGAATCCTTTGTGCAAATATGACTGCCAATGAAAGTCAGCTGAAGATATGTTTGCAATACTTAGGAGTGTTGATGAAAAGATAGGCTGACTCAGGTTGTATTATATGTTTGAGACAAACTGTGATTATGCGAGACCCATTTATTTCCTTGTGATATTTCCTTCAGCAGGCACTATCACATCAATGGAAGTATCATATAATTTCAATCTGTTCACTATGTACACACAAAGTTTTTGGCTGTTAGGACAATTCCATGTTTTTTTTAAATAAATAGTACCATTAAATAGTACTGAAACAAACAAACAAAAAACCCTGAACAGATTGTGTTGCTACTAGGTTTTCTCTATGTGTTTCTATTCCAGAGATAAGATTTGAAGATTATAGTGTCTTTTGCTTGAGCAAGGGTTGGGCTAGAAGACCTCCAAGGTCCCTTCCAACTCTATGATTCTATGTTTAATGTTCTATGTTTAAGTACTGAAAACTGAACTGAGCATTTGGAGTGGAAGGAATGGAATGGAAAACTCTCTTGAATCCTTGAGTAACGCAGGGAATTCTCTTCATAACAGAATGCACAAAGATGAGATGCCTGTTACGATCCCACCTGCATTCATTACTTTATAATAAAAATACGCCTGAACTGCAGCATCTATTCTGGGAAGCCCATAATTAAAATAATTAAGCAGTCTCCAGTTTGGCACATCTTTGTAGAAATAGTGGTACCCAGTAAATCAGTTCTAAGAGAAGCAGCTTAATTTGAGGGAGAAAATAAAGCAACTCACAGCATAAGCATATGACAAAAATAAACTCTGCTTCTTAAAAAGTCCAAGCAATAGCAACTACAACACTAATTTTGCCAATGAATGTTCCTTACATTGGTAATCTTTTCAGGAGGGCTTCCTCAAATTCAGTTGTGCCTAAAAAGGCATAATCCCAAACCAATCTTCAAGACAGATTCCAGAAACTTGGAATCCAAACCTCCATAATGTCAGATGTGCTCACCTTCATGAATATTGAAAATAACCAATAATATCTTTTTAAAAAACCTCATAAAATACAGGTAACAGCCGTTCATTTAATGAACATTCAAAGTTACAACGGCATTGAAAAAAATGACTTACGGTCGTTTTTCAGACTTACAACCATTGCAGCATCCCCATAGTCACGTGGTCAAAATTGAGATGCTTGGCAACTGACTCATATTTATGACGGTTGCAGCATCCCTGTGGTCACATGATCAGAATTCAGGCAGTTGGCAACTGACATGTATTTATGACAGTTTCAGTGTCCCCGGGTCATGTGGCCACCTTTTGCAATCTTCTGATGAGCCAGATTCACTTAACCATGTTACTAACTTAACAACTGCAGTGATTCACTTAACAACTGGGGCAAAACTCTCTTAACAACTGTCTTGCTTAGCAACAGAAATTTTGAGGTCGTAAGTAAAGGACTAACTGTAATGTTTGACAATATGGTCCCAAGACCTGCCAGGCTTTCATCTTTGGATATAATAATATAGTAACGGTATCAACAACCCGGTTGCCTCTCATTTCAAAACGGATCACACCGAAGACGAATCCCAGATGCAAAAATATTGCTGAACCTGATCCATTAATTAAGCCGCAGCAAAAGGGGGATAGTCATAAAAGCAAAAAAAGAACAAACCTTTGCTCTGTGTGGCAGCTTTATTAGTTAGTTTATCATCCACCATATGGAATGCAAGTGAAAATTATAATAGCCTACTGCTGCTTACTATAAACTAAGATGCTGAATTATTATTTATAGTCCTGTTAACTGAGAATAAGTGGGTCATGATTGCATGAGATAAGTTCGTCATTTTAATAAAGCATTGTCTCCCTATAAAAGCAATACATCTCCAAATGCAGGTCACACAACCTTATATTCACTACCCCAGGGGTCCCCAATCCCCAGTCCGTGGACCGGCATGTCAGCAACTTGGCCACGCAAACAAGCAAAGACCCATCTGCAGGATGCAGGCAGCATGCAAAACTACGTCCCCTCTGGTCTACGGAAAAACCTTTCTTCAAGGAATTGGTCCCTGGTACCCAAAAGGTTGGGGGCTGCTGCCCTACCCGTTGGGATGAAGTGTTTCATGGCTAAAGCCCCCAAACAGGTATCTTACAAAAGATACCTATTTTCCAAAGCTCCTGAGGGCAGTACAAGAAGCAATGGATTGAAACTAATCAAGGAGAGAAGCAACCTATATCTAAGGAGAATTTTCTTGATAGTGGCACTTCCCAGCCAGTTTCCAACAAAAAAAGTCAATGGGTGAATCTGCATATATAAATATCAAAGCCCGCTTGTCATCATCCATACCTCTAGTAACACAGCCAACAGTAATAATATTATCAGCAGCAGCAAAAAAAGCCAATGCAATTCCAGGCTGCATTAATAGAGGAATAGAATCAAGATCATGTGAAGAGTTAGCACCACTTTATAATGCCTTGGTAAAACCACACTTGGAATATTGCATCCAGTTTTGGTCAACACAATAGAAAAAAAGATGTTGAGACTCTGGAAAGTGTGCAGAAGAGAGCAACAAAGATGATTAGGGAGCTGAAGACTAAGACATATGAAGAACGGTTGATGGAATTGGGTATGACTGGTCTACTGAAAAGAAGGACTAGAAGTGACATGATAGCAGTCTTCCAATATTTGAGGGGCTCCTACAAAAGATGAGGGGGTCAACCTATTTTCCAAAGCACCTGAAGGCAGGACAAGAAGCAATGGATGGAAACTAATCAAGGAGAGAAGCAACCTAAAATTAAGGAGAATTTTCATGATGGTGAGAACAATTAACCAGTGGAATAGCTTGGCTTTAGAAGTTGTAGGTGCCCCATCACTGGAGGTTTTCAAGAAGAGACTGGATAGTCATTTGTCTGAAATGGTATATTTTCCTGCTTGTGCAGGGAATTGTACTAGAAGTCGTACTCCAAGTCCCTTTCAACTCTGCTATTCTAGGTTCTAGGTTCTACATTTCTAACACTGTAGACTGCCTTCAACCCTTGTATGTGGATGAATGAATAAACTCTACTTCTAGTAGCTACCCCTTGTGTTTATTCGTGGCCCGACTCAGAAAATCGGAATCAGAAAATTATTCTAACAATCTCCTCCCATTCATGGATTAGAACTGAGATGAAGTCATCATTGTCTTAATCTGGGTGAAAAAAAAATTGTCAATAGGAGATATTTGGCCACAGAAAGGTACAAATGGAGAAATGCCTTAGGCTTCCAACCCATTTTATTCCGTGTTTCTTTCTGCCTCCATTTTTTTCACCAAAGAGTATGATGGCTGAAAACAGCAAGAACAAGAACAACTGAGTTAAATTTCCTTTCTCTTTTCCCTGCAGAGAAATTCCTGATTCAGACTAAGTCAGCACTCAGCATCTAATGGTTGAATTTTATTTTATTTTATTCCTATCTGCACTTTCTGTGCTACCAATATATTTTCCAAGCACTCTGGGCATTGGAGATGGAATACAAACAAATTCTAATCTAATCCAGCAGGTATACAGAATCAGGTTTGATGTTTGGGTCTTGCCAGAGTACATTAAATGAATGCATTTCAAACGCAATAGAATTTGTGCATTTTCTAGCTGAAAATGGAATGAATTTTTATAGTGTTATTGCTGTTTCCACCCTTCTTTTCTGCGAATGCATGTGGCATATTAAAACTGGGGCTTAGGACTTGCAATATATATATATACATATATATATCCCAGTCAATTAGGAACTGAAAAACTCATAAGTATAGGGGCATTTAACCTTGATTAAATAAAAAAAATAATCACCTCCATATGTTTAAGTTTCACGCTACTTGTAATAAACATTCAATCTCATTCCAAAAGACAAATTCTGGCATAAATGATCAACAACAATTGGTCATTGTGTACTTTTTCTGATGTCAAAGTTTTATGAAAATTCACAGCTGAGGCTCCACCAAAATGTCCAAAGAGTGGACTATACATGAGACAGAGACACGGCTGGAATTAAAAAACGTATGAAGCTGGTTAATGGCTAAGACAGCATCCAAGATTGTAATAGAAAAAGGTTCATTTTCTAGGATTTTGATCCTGCCTTTTCTGCTCTGATGTCCTCTTTTCAGCAGTTTCCAATAAAGAAACCTGACATCACAACAAAACAACACATTTTAAGTCACACACACACAACTGACTCAGGTCCTTTTAAAGAAAAAAAGAAAAGACACAATCAAATGCAAAGAGAAAGCAACAGGAAAGTGTAAAGAAGTAAAGTCTGTAAACTTTCTGAAACTTGCTGAATACATGACAGCTCTTTCACAGATCCACTGAAGATATTTTCCTAATACAGGTAGTCCTCAACTTACGACAGTTCGTTTAGTGACCGTTCAAAGATACAACAGCACTGAAAAAAAGTGACTTAGGACTGTTTTTCACACCAGCGCAGCGTCCCCACAGTCAGGTGATCAAAATTCAGATGCTTGGCCAAATGGTTCCTATTTGTGACCTTGTTGACAAACAAATTCAGATGCACTTAACAACTTTGTTACTAATTTAACAACTGCGCTGATTCACTTAATAACCGTGGCAATACAGGTCATAAAATCGGGCAAAGCTCGCTTAACAAATATCTCAAAATTTTAGGCTCAGTTGTAGTTGTAAGTAAAGAACTACCTTTATAGCCTNATATATATATATATATATATATATATATATATATATATATATATATATATATATATATATATATATATATATATATATATATATATATATATATATACATATATATATCCCAGTCAATTAGGAACTGAAAAACTCATAAGTATAGGGGCATTTAACCTTGATTAAATAAAAAAAAATCACCTCCATATGTTTAAGTTTCACGCTACTTGTAATAAACATTCAATCTCATTCCAAAAGACAAATTCTGGCATAAACGATCAACAACAATTGGTCATTGTGTACTTTTTCTGATGTCAAAGTTTTATGAAAATTCACAGCTGAGGGTCCACCAAAATGTCCAAAGAGTGGACTATACATGAGACAGAGACATGGCTGGAATTAAAAAACGTATGAAGCTGGTTAATGGCTAAGACAACATCCAAGATTGTAATAGAAAAAGGTTCATTTTCTAGGATTTTGATCCTGCCTTTTCTGCTCTGATGTCCTCTTTTCAGCAGTTTCCAATAAAGAAACCTGACATTACAACAAAACAACACATTTTAAGTCACACACACACAACTGACTCAGGTCCTTTTAAAGAAAAAAAGAAAAGACACAATCAAATGCAAAGAGAAAGCAACAGGAAAGGAAAGTGTAAAGAAGTAAAGTCTGTAAACTTTCTGAAACTTGCTGAATACATGACAGCTCTTTCACAGATCCACTGAAGATATTTTCCTAATACAGGCAGTCCTCAACTTACGACAGTTCGTTTAGTGACCGTTCAAAGATACAACAGCACTGAAAAAAAGTGACTTAGGACCTTTTTTCACACTTACGACCAGCGCAGCGTCCCCACGGTCAGGTGATCAAAATTCAGATGCTTGGCAAATGGTTCCTATTTGTGACCTTGTTGACAAACAAATTCAGATGCACTTAACAACTTTGTTACTAATTTAACAACTGCGCTGATTCACTTAATAACCGTGGCAATACAGGTCATAAAATCGGGCAAAGCTCGCTTAACAAATATCTCAAAATTTTAGGCTCAGTTGTAGTTGTAAGTAAAGAACTACCTTTATAGCCTCTACGGAAAGTTTATTTACTGTTTCTCCCCAACAATATATGAGGATCCTTAAAACAAGTCACTGGAATTCTGAGATGTTTTAATTCCAGTAAACATCTTTCCCCTTTTATTTTCGAACAAATGGGCTTTCAGTCAAGAGACTTTAAAAAGTATTAGTCTGCCTAGCATACAGTATTCTTAGCAAAATGCGAAGAAGAACGTCTGGGCGGAAACAAAATCTCGTCTTTTCAGAGGAGCTTATCGCTGGTTAAGTTTGCATAAGCCAGCAGCCTGGAGGAGCTGTTTCTTTCTCCCTATTCCCCACGTACCTCCCACCTCACCCAAAATAGAAAGTAACTTTGCAAGCCACTTTAAATAACTCAAAATCCAGGCTGCCAAGGCAAAGTGCTGAATGCCATTTTCTTAGTCAACTCTGCCACCTAGCTCATTTTGAAAAAAGCTCTTTCTCCTAATCCGGGGAAGGGGGGGGATTAAAATCTACCTTCCCCCATTTAAATCTACCTTCCCCCATTTATATATATATATATGGGGGAAGGAAGTAAATTTAGTATGGATAAAGTGGTGAGAATATATGTACTTTAAAAAAAAACACGCTATCTGGAACTTGAATTTAGTGTTGATTGATTCAACAGAAAGTAATGCATTGCGGTTCTGTTATTCCCTTGCGTGTGATTAACACTCTACGCATTTCAAACATTTTAACGCTCTCCAAATGTAGCTTTTTGAGAAAAGGAAACTTTATCAATGTTTTGGGTGTTTTTAAGCTAAATTATAACCCACTTCTTTCTTAACAGGAAAAAAAAAGCACACGTTTTCATAAGGAATGGTGATTTTTCGTGTGAAAAGTGTTACTCCCTACTTTTTTTTTGGGGGGGGGGGGACAGATGGAATGAAGACAAACCAGGGTTTAATACATCTATCTACAAGTAGGGTGGGGGGGAAAAAGATGAGCTGTTAGCAGAGACATGATGTTCATTACTTTTATGGATGCTGTGGGTGTAAAATTGGTCATTGACCATAAGCAAAGATTTAACTTGATAGTCTGTCTTATACATTCAGGTGAGCTGGACAATATCGGAAAAACAAAAACTGGCAAAATGCAAGTGCAGAAACTGCCAAGGTTAAATAGAACATGCAAGCTTGCTCACTTTGATTTGCTGTCTAGCAGGGAGATTCCAGAAAATATCCATTTGGCTAGAATTTTTTAAAAAGTTGATCAGTTTCTTTCTGGCCCTGTCTCTATCCTGTATCTCCCTTGTCATTTTTCTTAGTACATCTAAAAACAGGCAATTAAGAAATACACTGTATGTTAGTTCAGAAATATATTTATATTTTGAGCTACCACAGCTCCCGGTAGGGAAAAGAATTCAGAAACATTGAAAGTGATATTAACTGCAAAAATGATTGATCCCCAATTTTAAGAGATCAGTACTCAAAGTGGATGGACAGTTCTGTCAATTTTGGTAAGTTTTAATTTAACCGCAGTAGCAACAAATGGAATTGTCATATATTCCACTAGGCAACACAAATCTGAAAGACCAAAAGGGGAAAAAAAAAGCATACATGAAAAGAGTAATATCCAGAAATTAGCCCAGCTGTATACATAAAAGTACTGAGGTTCCAAAAATTGCTATACAGTGGAGCATTGAATAGCGATAATAACTGAAATAAATTTGGCTACCCTTCTAGAAATATCTGGAGAATTGCCAGCTAAGAATAGGTGTGTGGGCTTTTCTTTGAGCTGGTGTGAAAAGGTGTTAGTGGAGGTATAATTAAGTTAACTTGCCATGACAGTCTGTCCTACAAGGGAACTTTTAAAAACCTACCTGCTAGCAGAGAGGATAGAAAAGAAATTCCCGGAATTCCAAGTGCTAAAGATACAGCCATAAAAGAGACACTGAACAATCCAGAGATACATCAATGATCTTGCTGATTTGAGATACAGATCCAATATTAACAGGATAAGTCCTGGCCATGAGATAATTCTCTAGTTCTGAATTGCAGATTATTATTTTTTTTTTAAAAAAAAGCTGGGCATGAAACCTCTTTGTATTGTATAATCTTTAAGACATTTAATATTCACAAAACAATGTTTAATGGTGTCAACTCTATTTTATGAACAAAATAAATGTATTATTCCATGCAGGTCTACAACTGTTAACCAAAGTCCATTACTCCTGAGGCTGCATAAATAGCATAAATATAAATCCAGATGATACATTTCTTCCAGTATTATAGGAATCACAATAGATTCTTCCATAACCTTTAACCACTGTGGTTTGGACTTCAGAAACAGCAGAGATATCTGGCACAAAGAGACCAACTAATAAATGCTGGAGTTGAATAAGCAAAGCCATTTTTAAGTCTACACAGTTTTAGAAATTGCTTTCCTCAAAATGGACTTAATCAAAAATAATAACATTATGAAGGGCCAATTTATCCCAGAAAGTGGATTTATCCAGTAATTTGAAATTTTGCTTAGGTTAAGAAGTCAAAATTATATCTGTGGGTCAATAACTGTCACATTTATTTTGTGCGCAAGGACGTCTGAGAGAAAAATTGGAAATGATTAAAAACCTGGATTTTAAGGGGGAAAAAACACGCACATGAAGTGCAAAACTCTTTTAAGACTTTTAAGGTTTTTGCAGATGATACTGAATGGGAAAAGAAAGAACACAGAACATAGAATAAAAGGGTTGGAAGGGACCTTGGAGGTCATCTAGTCCAACCCTCTGCCCATAGCAGGAGATCCTATAACAATTTGGACAAATGATATTCTGGACAAAAAATAATTAGTTTCCTTTGCTAGTTCTTAGAAAGATGCAGATGATAACTAAAATGAGCATTTCACAAGCATTTCCAGATCCAAATATATTTGCAATAATACAGGTAGTCCTCACCTTATGATCACAACTGAACCCCAAGTTTACATTTGTAAGTGAATTTTGCCCTTTTTATGATCTTTCTTGCCACAGTTCTTAAGTGAATCACTGCAGTTGTTAAGTTGTTAAGCGAATCTGGTTTCCCCATTGACTTTGCTTGTCAGAAGATCACAAAAAAAGGGGGAACACATGATCCCAGGACACGGCAACCGTCATAAACATGAGTCAGTTGCCACGTGTTTGAATTTTGATCACGTGACCATGGGGATGCTGCCATGGTCATAAGCGTGAAAAACAAATCACTTTTTTTCAGTGCCGTTGTAACATTGAACAGTCACTAAATTAACTCTTGCAACTTGAGGATTACCTGCAATTTGGACAGTTTCCAAAACTGAAATCCCAATATAACAGTCCCAGACCAAGCGTCCGACACTGAGCCTCCCCGTATCCCTTTAAAAGTTGTTGCTAAATTGTAATTTTTGCTGTGAGAGAACAAAAAGACACATTCATTTCTAATTTCCAATCCTTCTCATTTAGCTCTCGATCCAGAATTCTTCACCCAGCAAGCAAGCAAGCAAGCAAAGAGTTTGGTGAGAATATTTTCATTTCATTTGTGTGATACTGAGAGAGTAGCATCAACAACTGGGCGGGCAGCTTGGCCGTCCTTTCACATCTGGCATAATCTTGCCTCCCACTCCACACACACACATACACACACACCCCACACACACCCGAGTGGGATACAGGAGGATTTTGATCTTTGGGAATTCCAAGACAGCAGATAAGTTCTGATTCTCCTAGGAAGCTCAAAATATGGCAACCTTGGGTTTTCACATGGTACAAATGCTTTTCAAGGCTCAAAAGATGAAGCGCGGGGTGGGGGGGGAGAAGTAATATGCAGAGAATTTTTCACATTTTCAGGGCAGATGTAAATAAAACAACGTTTTCAATGTATATTTTAATGGAAATCTACACATTAAATATGTACAGATGAATGCAGAGAAAGAAATTATTAGGTTTAGGCAAACACCTGTGAATTGGGTGCAGGAGAAAAAGAAATTGATTCAGCCAGTTTTACTTGCACTGAATTGCATTGCAACTTATAAAGCAGAAAAGGGCATCCGACTTGCCTTACCCTATCCCCACCTCCAATTTATATTTCCAAAGATAGAAAAAAATTATACTCTTTTTTATGTGTAGGTATTATTGACTGAATAAATTCACACGCAGTTTTGCTTTGTCATGAAAATATAACGTTTAAATTACCTGCTATATCTCAGAATAAATCAGCAGCCTCACTTGCTACCGTAGACCCACTAAAGTGCTACAGATGATGGCTTGTAAGCTTGTTTTGTCCTGGTCTCTAATTCACATTTATTTTATCAATTCAGCTATGTAGAACAAAGAGGAAATCAAAACACAAATTTGTCAATACATCCCACTATTACAACCACTCATTTACTTCACAGCCTACACTGAGCTATAAGATTCTAATAGCAATTGCAGGAGACAAATATCTTTAATGAGTTGCAAAATTTATACTTTGTAGACTGATGCAAATCCTTTTTTATGGTTTCCAAGGTACAATCTTATTCTGCCATTAAAAACAAACAAACTATAATGTAATGTAATCAACAATATTTTTACCTTATGGAGGGGCTGGTCACTCGGAATTACCATTCTAATCTTATGTCTGTACCACATTAACCCATGGACTGATTCATATCTTTTCATGAAATAAATCACAATTATCTAGATCGACATAACACACTAGCTATAAACTGTTATTTAAACCTCATACTGCCTGGAGTCCCAAGCCACACTGAATTATAACCAAGCAAACTATATTTGAATGAGCAATATACAAACCCAGTTTATGAGCTGTCTTCATTCTAATAGCCTCTGAAAAGAATATAGAGGACTAGATAAAAGCTGGCCAACTCTGGATTTAGTGGGAAAATCTGCAGAATCAGACATTAATTGTTCATTTAATGAAAAGATAGACCAAGGGTGACATGATATCAGTCTTCCAATACTTGAAGGGCTGCCACAAAGAAGAGGGGACCAACTTATTTATCAAAGCACCTGAAGGCAGGACAAGAAGCAACGGGTGGAAACTAATCAAGGAGAGAAGCAACCTAGAACTAAGGAGAAACTTCCTGACAGTTAGAACAATTAACCAGTGGAACAACCTGCCTCCAGAAGTGGTGAATGCTCTAACACTGGAAGTTTTTAAGAAGAGACTGGACAGCCATTTGACTGAGATGGTGTAGGGTCTCCTGCTTGAGCAGGGGGTTGGACTAGATGACTTCCAAGGTCCCTTCCAACTCTGTTCGTGTTACACCTTTTTCAGTGCTGTTCTTTATTCTGATTCATGGCAACTCCATTGGCGAGGGGGTGGTGTTTGAGACATTTTGCTGCTCATACAAGCAGCTACTCAACTTGCAGACAATTCTACCTAGACAACTAGAGTCTTTATCGATTGCCGCACACTTTTAGGAAGAAACACCCGAGGCTGGTGCAGGAATAGGAAAAGATAGTAAGAAAAGTGGGAGGCTGAGTGAGGAGGAGTTGGCACATCCCAACAACTCTCTGCCTACTCAGGTTCGCCTAACCAACCTGCTCAGACTGAAGAAGCTGCTTGGTTGGGCAGCGAAATGCCTCAAGCCAACAAGAACATACGTCCAGTTGCCATACAGTAACTCATCTTTTAGATAAGACATTGGAAATTTCTGCAATTTGACAGAGACAGATTATGTACTCCTGTGGTCTGAAGTTATTTTACATTATCTTTCTCTCTCACACACATATCCATACTCAAATTAATTGTGTCTGAATCAGAGAAGGATACAATGAATCACAGCCATTGCTAATGAAGCATCCTACAAATTATTTTTGCTCTAAAGACTACGAGGGAGGGAGGAAACACATACACACAGCTGAATCAGACCAAATTAAAAAACAACAACTCAAGACTTAATAAGTTTAGTTAGTATGAAAGTATTTACAGCTAAGTCAATGCCATAAATTTAGGGAACCTAAAATGTAGGTAGTCCTTGATTTACAATGACAATTATTGCCCCAAATTTATGTGCTAAGTGAAACAGTTGTTAAGTGAATTTCAACCCATTGTACAACTTTTCTTGCCACAGTTGTTAAGTGAATCACTGCAGTGGTTAAGTTAGTAACAGGGTTGTTAAGTGAATTTGACTTTCCCATTGACTATGCTTGTCAGAAGGATGCAAAAGGTGATCAATTGACCCCAGGAGACTGCGACCATTATAAATACGAGTCAGTTGAGCAGGTGACCATGAGGACAATGGTTTTAATTGTGAAAAATGATCATAAGCTATTTTTCTAGTGCTGTTGTAACTAAATGAACTGTTGAAAGTTGAGGACTACCTGTCTTTGAGACAGGGTCTCCCCAATGCCTGCTTAGCCACCTTATCCAGGATAGGATGCGAGGAGAGAAAAAGTCAATGGAAGAAGCCAGATTCACTTAACCACTGTATGATTCACTTAACAGCTTCAGTGATTCATTTAACAGCCATTGGAAAAAGGGGCATACAATTGAGTGTGACTCATTTAAGAACCACCTTGTATGTCAGTGGAAATTCTGGTGTCAGTTGTGGGATTAAGGATGATCTGTTCTTACGAGGAAGAAGGTGCTTCTTGGACACTGAAATATGTACAGATATTTTGGGTTTCATCAGAGTGGAACAACTTGTCCTGACTCCTTAAAGAGAATAAGAGTTGGAAGGGACCCTGGAGGTCTTCTAGTCCAACCCTCTGCTCAAGCAGGAGACCCTAGGAGCTGACTTCCAATGGTGCTTTTCCGAAAGGCAAGTGGACTTTCTTTGTTTTTAAGATAAGATGAGATAAGATAACCTTTATTGTCATTTTTTTTACTGTGGGCACATCGGCACACATCAAAAATGAAATTTAGTTGCCCGTTCTCAAAGTGAAACACATATATGACACACACCTAAACATACTATATACAGCATATGTATAGACCCACACCCCTACATATACATAACAAATAAATACTAAACACTGTCCATCTTGAATATATAATGGAAGGAGGAAGCTTGAGAGTTCACAAGGTTAATGCTGTATGGAATGAAACTCTGGCTGAATCTGGATGTTCTGCTTCGGATACCACGGAGCCCCCTCCTCTGAGAAGGTAACAAGGAAAACAGGTCGTGAAGAGGATGTGTGGTGTCCCAAATAATCTTACGGACCCTGCTCAAGCAGCGCTTCTGTGCTATGTCCTGGATGGGAGGGAGGGAACTGCCAATGATCTTTTCGTCCATCCTCACCACTCTCTGCACCACCTTCCTGTCTGAAGCAGGGATGCTTCCAAACCAGACTGTGATGCTGTATGACAGGATGCCTCTCGATCGTCCCCCTGTAGAAAGTGGTCAGGGGAAGGAAGATGCGCTTTTCTCAAGAAGCTTCCTGAATGAGAAGCAAAATGTCTTCAAGGAAAAATAAAAATGTCCTCTTGCCTTTTAGAAAAGCGCCATTGGGACAACCATGACCTGGATGACTGAGGATCTCCACAAACACCTAGGAGCTGAGGCCTAACCAGGCTCTAGCTGGGCTTCCTCTTTTTCACCTGACATCTGGCCTTCCAATAGTCTACAAAATGCCAGCAAACACATTAGTATTAAGATACAAGTCTCTCTGGATTCTTTTTAACGTTCTATTGTTTTTTGAACTTTTCAATTTAGGTTACCTAACTTTGCTTCCTTTGCTTCCTTAAAGGGAGGCCCAGAAGTGTTCGTGTGACTGGCAATATTTAACAGAGTTAAATAACAGATAGCTGTTATGTGTCCAGCTTTAGCAAAAGGGATTGCTTTTGACAAAGTAGTTCATTAGTAACAATGAACCTTAAAAGCACTGGCAACTAGTTGCGCAATTCTCTGTCCCAAATGTTCAGATATAATATTGAATATCAAGGGCACAAGGGCCCATTTAGCTGTTGGAAGCCAAAGATAGCAGGAATGCTATGACCTCAGTATATTGCAGAGTTGGGTCAATAGTAATAATAATAAAATGCTATTCCAAGGAGATACATGTTGCGCGTTAAGATAAAAGGTCCACAAACCAGAAGAAAATAGATGCCAGTGCTAATGAGAACAACATAGGGATTGCCAAAGAACAAAGATTAAATGTTGAAAGGTATGTGAACAACCCTGAAGGAACTTATAGTTAGGCCATTCTTGGAATAATGCATCCAATTTTGGTAGCCAGGATACAAAAAATATCCCAAATCTCTAAAGGAGTGCAGAGAATAGCAAAAAAGATATTAAGAGTTTGGAGACTAAACCATACGATGAATGGTTGAGAAAGCTAGATATATATCTAAGCTACCAAAGAGAAAGATTAGGGGTGACATGATAGCTGCCTTCCAGTAGTTGAGGGGCTGTCACAGAGAAGAGAGGGTTGACTTGGTCTCCATAGCACCTGAGGTGCTGACAATGAATGGAAACTAATTAAAGAGAAATCCAACCTAAAGCTAAGGAGAAATTTCCTCACGGTGAGAACAATTAATCAATGGAACAGCATGCCTTCCAAAGATGTGGGTGTTCCATCACTGGTGATGTTCAAGAAAAGATTGGACATCCATTTTTTTCCGGGATGGTATAAGGACTCCTGCCTTGGGCAGACAGCTGGATCAGAAGCCCTTCAAAGTTTCTCCCGGCCTTATGATTCTATGATTCTTCAGTTTTATTTGTAGGTAAAGGAGGTAAAGTAAAGGAGTCCCTGCGGGTTTTACTCCGATAATCGTTGCTGACGCAAGGGCTGACATTCATCTCCATTTCAAGGCCATTGAGCCAGCGCTGTCTGAAGCATGACATCACAGAGCACTGTTACCTTCCTATCAAAGTGGTACCTATTTATCTACTCGCAGTTGCATGCTTTCAAACGGCTGGATTGGCAGGAGCCGGGGTGAGGACTGGAACTCTCCCCGTGGCATGATGCTCGGGTCTCCAGCCTGGGCTTTTGGCTTTTCAGCCGACAAGCCCAGCATCTTAACCACTGAGCCGTTGCTCCACACACACACACAACCTCTAGGAGAACTTTTGAAAACAAGGGACTGAAATACAAAAACAAAAACATATTGAGAATAATGCAGCAATTTCTTCTTGGTATATCCTCACTCCTTTGAACCTTCTCACTGTCCCTTCCTTCTCATCTTTTCCCCATCTTGTCACCAGCAACAATATTTCAGGTTTTTATCCTCTCTATACATTGGCTATCTGAACAGAGAAACTGTTTCTCCAATGGAAACTAAACCCTGATAGAAACTGAGTCCTTTTCTAATATGGACCTTTGTGGCATACATTAGCCACATTATTTGTGCCTATAAACTAGTAACCTGTCTATAACTATCCACAATAAACACATTGTCCAAAGAAGAAGAATAAAAATAAATAGACGAACGTGTGCAGATTTGTTGCCGAGAGCTTCCAGATTTATAGATTGTCTGATGCAAAGCATCCCCTAATGATGTATTTCCATTGTGTTTGTGATGATAGCTATTATCAAATTAGAAAGCAGCTTAAAAGAATGAGAGGATCAGAGTTCAAAGTGAAAAGTTTTGAGAAAGAAGCATCTGAGTCGAAGATAGGTTGGGAATTACACCACAATACTTGAAAAGCCTTGCTCTCTTCCCTTTCCTTTTGATCTCCTTTTCGTTTTTACATCTGCCAGGCAGCAAATGACACATTTCTCCTGGCCATTAAGGAAGCCCATTAGATCTGCTGCCCATTAAACCAAGCTGAGGTTTTTTGTTTTGTTTGTTTGTTTTGCTTTCTTGTCAATTATCATAAACAACCATTAACGAGCCTTTTGAGGTATCTGCTACTGGATTGTTCAATGGGGTGGGGGGTAGGTGGGTGGGGGTGGGATCCTCTGTATGTCACGTAACTAAGACAACTGGGAAGCCATTTAGATAATAGCCAAATATCTAACAGTGTGTGTGTTTTTTTTAAAGCCTTCCAAATTACTGCAAGCTCTGAATAACGTTTGACCGCAAACGTAAAGTCATGCAATTGACTTGTTATTTAGCTAAGAAACCATGGACACTGTAAAATTGTGTAATGTTGAAAGGAAAGCACAAATTTCTATTATATGCCAAATGTTACACTCTCCAGCTCCTCATGCATTAATTTACCATTTGATGCCGAACAGCAATTTTTTTTAATTGCCAGACCAGAGCAATGGTTTGTTGTAAGGAATGCAAATAAGACATGCTAACATGCTAGGGAGTATGACAATTCGCTGTAATCTTCCCAACAGAAACCAACTAATTTTATTTGAACCTTTCTTATGAAGAATGAAAAGAATTCATTGTTCTTTTAATACTTTTGTAGATATTAACAGAACAGAATAACAGAGCTGGAAGGGACCTTGGAGGTCTTCTAATCCAACCCCCTGCTCAGGCAGGAAACCCTATATCATTGCAGACAAATGGCTGTCCAGTCTCTTCTAGAAAACCTCCAGTGATGAGGGAGGGAGGGAGGGAGGGAGGGAGGGAGGAAGGAAGGAAGGAAGGAAGAATAGCAGAATAATAGAATAATAGAATATCAGAATATCAGAATAACACAGTTGGAAGGGACCTTGGAGGTCATCTAGTCCAACCCCCTGCTCAGGCAGGAAACCCTATGCCATTCCAGACAGATGGTTGCCCAATCTCTTCTTAAAAAATTCCAATGTTGGAGCATTCACAACTTCTGGAGGCAATATTAAAATTGAAGAAATCATCTAAGCACCCTGAAAAGATGAAATATATACAAGCAAGGACTCTGGAATAATTATGTGTGTTGTTAATTGAAAAAATGTTAATCATGTCTTATTAGGAAGCAGACAGGGTTAAATTGGTAAAATTTCAATTCACTTAGGCCTTATCTCTTGTTGAAATGAACCAGATGATTAATCCTTAATATTCTTCAGGGATACAGAGAACACCAGCAATTAAATTAACAACTACAAAGTTTATGCTTGGAGATTCAAAAAAACGAAAGACAGAAATACTTTAATTTTTCACAAGTTGTTACCTTAATTATCATCTTATTGCCTCTGTCTCTTCTCCCTCATTACAAAAACACACCCCTTAGTATTCACGAATCTCTTTAATTTGTTGCAGCTCGGCAACTGTGTGGGAAATGTCATCTGAGCAGCAAAAGTCATAAATCTTACTTTGTGCATGCTCATTGAAAATAAATTGTTCCGCTGTCCTTAGTCCCACTGTTGAAGCCACAAAGGGCTGTGATATTTCTTCTTTATAAATAATCTGTAGTGTCGATCAAACATGGGGACGGAAAATGCACATTTTCCCTCTCTTAGCATACGAAGTTGGCGAAAACATATGTTTTGTAGGCAAGGGTCAGCCCACCTATTGAACTGAGGAAGTAGCCATCTTCCCACTGTCAACAATGCTTAAAGGTCCCTCGACATTTCTGATCAAAATCAAAATATATCTCACTTTATAGGGAAGCAAAAGGAAGAACTTAGCTTACAAAAGTTCATCCAGTGAATGTTCGAAGTTGCAACGGCAGTGAAAAAAGCGACTTATGATGTTTTTCACACTTATGACCGTTGCAGCATCCCCAGGGTCACATGATCAAAAATCAGATGCTTGGCAACTGACTCGTATTTATGACGGTTGCAGTGTCCTGGGGGTCATGTGATCACCTTCTGACTGGCAAAATCAATGGGGGAAGCCAGATTTACTTAACAACCATGTTACTTAACTTAACAAGTACAGTGATTCACTTAACAACAGTGGCAAGCAAGGTCGTAAAATGGGTGCAAAACAAATGTTTCACTTAGCAACAGAAAGATTGGGCTAAATTGTGGTGGTATGTCAAGGACAATCTGTATTTAACTGATTCCTTCATGGTATACAATGCCATTTAATATCAAACTATTAAATCTTAATCATAAAAGCTCAATCGGGCCCCTACATATTAATATTTAATTTCCAACATTTACACGTCAAAGGAGGCTGACGACAAGCTGTTCCATGCCAAGAAATGGGGAACTATCTTCCTTGGCCAAAGAGTGTGATTAAAATTACAAAGCATTTCTGTTGATTATCTCTAGCAGGAGAAACATGATTTGATATTTAAATAAAGACCGGGGATAAAGGCAACAATTAACACACAGGGCTATAAGTATACTTGAAATAATCTGCTGCAAATTGTACAGACTGGTGGATTATGCAACGGACTTGCCAGCATTTGTTATCATTAATTGGTTCCCATACAGGCAGCTACAACACCTGCGCGTGGAGACAAAACATTGGCAAAACTCCCAAATGATCTCCTGGTGCCTCCGTTTCATTTGAATTGAGGAATCGCAAACAGATGTTTTATGAAGTCCTGATTCCAGCCCTGTTCTTATTATTATGTTCTGGCACCTTCATTTTCCTGGAAGGTAGAGAATTAGGAATCTCCTACAGAGGTCAACAGAAAAAGGAGATGCTTCAGGACGTGCAAAACATGTGTCTTTATTTCTGTGGCATAGGAAATCCATATCTCTAAAATTAGAGATGAATGTAATTCATAAAATTTGCTTAAACTGGGGTCATGCATCTTTCAAATGAGCTAGAATTATTCTTATACATTGCATGGGCAGATTTAATTTGCTCATTCATCTGCTGCTTCCCTTTTTAAGACATGATGGTAAATATTTTTAATAGAGATGGTCTGCACAATTAACCTACATGCATTGTCACACCAATGTATCATTACTCACAACTGCATTCTTGTTAGATGAATTTGCAAGACAATAACTACTTTTGCTGATGCCCCCTTTCCCAATCAAAAAACACAGCAGTCATAGCAATAGCAAGAGCACCTAGACTTATATACCACTTCACAGTGCTTTACACCCCTCTCTAAGTGGTTTACAGAGTCAACCTATTGCCTCCAATGATCTGAGTCCTCATTTTACCAACCTCAGAAGGATGGAGGGCTGAGTCAACCTTGAGCCAGTGAGAATCGAACTGCTGACAGTCGGCAGAATTAGCCTGCAATACTGCATTCTAACCACTGCGCCACCACAGCTCTTCATCCTCAATTACCCTAGCAGTATAATTCAAGTCACAACCATCATGTGAACTTCATGTATAAAGTGGACAAATTTTATATAATTAGTATATATTTAATATTTATATATATTCCTACATTTTACTCTAGCGTTGATTGAAACATCAACAGAAATCAGCATCTATAGGTAACTATTTTTTAGCCATGGTGCAGTCAGAGTATGAATTGGAGGGCCAGCCGAACCGAACCCGCCCGAACACAGGTTAGGATACACATTAGATCCTACCTAGTGGCGATGAGGGAGGCTAGGACTAACTACTATTCCTCGCTCATCGCGTCATCAGATAACCGCCCGGCCGCCCTCTTCAGGGTGACCCGCTCTCTCCTCCAACTGAGGGGAGGGGGGGATCCCCTGGAGGGGAGA
>NW_015387375.1:457527-540027 GCF_001527695.2 Protobothrops mucrosquamatus | reverse complement strand
TAAATACAGAGGAACTAAAGAGAGCTGACAATTGCTATAAACTATGCAGACATTATGTTCTACATAAAAACCTTAGAAACAAGCAACTCAATAATAGAGGTGTCCAATGCATTTTGAAAACCCAGCTGCATAAATCTGACCTTCAAAATCCATAAAGAAACTCAGATCACAATTTGGGAGCCTTCCCAAGATTAGCTGTGCTAACAGTGGCGGTGGCAGGGAGTTCACTTAAAAAAAAAATCCACTAAACTCGTCCTGCACAAATAAAATAATAAAATAAAGGATGCAAAGGAAGGGGCATTAAGATTTCTGATCTGTGACACTTTTTTTTCCTGTAGGATCTCATATATTCATGCCTGCATAATGGTATTTAAGAGCAAAGCTGCCTGAAAATTCGTGTTGTAATTCATTTTTTTCTTTCAGAATATGCATTTCTAGACATATTTCACATTAGATGTTTGTGACAGTCAGCAAAGATTTCCTGTTTCTTGAAAGCTTCTGAGTTCCAGGAACCAGAAACCATGACATTTCTCTTGGGACCTATGTTGCTTAAGATAAGCAAAATTTCAGATGTATCCTTGGATTGATCAAGACATTTTCCTTTATCCTTTATATACATTTCTCAGCATGGAATCAGAATTGTTCAATCATAATACAAGTCTCCATGGGCAGCAGACAGAGGGCATGACGAGGGAGATTTCTGCCTTTCTCAAACTAATCTGTAATATTCTTTAGGGTTAGATTAAATCTGCCTTAAGTCCCTTTTATTTCACTGGATCACAGTATGTCTAAAACCAACCCAACACCTACCTTCCTTCCTTCCTTCCTTCCTTCCTTCCTTCCTTCCTTCCTTCCTTCCTTCCTTCCTTCCTTCCTTCCTTCTTGTCTTTCCTTCCCTCCCTCCCTCCCTCACTTCCTGGTCAAATCTTTCATTCAATTTTTACAGAACCTTAGATTTGTACAGTTATAAGGGGGCACAAACATGGTCTAATCCAGTGTTTTTCAAACTCGACAATTTTAAGATGTGTGGACTTCAGCTCCCAGAAGCACGCTGGTTGGGGAATTCTGGAAGCTGAACTCCACACATCTTAAAGACATAATGTTTGAAGAACACTGATCTAATCCGGTCCTTTGCAACATGCATGGAAATATGTTAAACCAACTGTGAGATGTCCTTTTAGTTTTTCATCTTTTCCCTTGCTCTTCAACCTGCCTGGTGACATTAGTAACAATCCACATTCAACCAATCTTTGTGCCCTCTTGTTTTGAATCTCGCCTCCCCTCCCCCCCCCCAAAAAAAAAATCGCTTTTATAAGATCTCTCCATTTTCACAGATTTTTGGACTGTATTGGTTCCCAGGGCAAGAGATCCTTCCTTAAAAAAGTATATACAACTAGTCTTCAATTTATGACGTTACTTTGTGACTGAAGTCACAACATAGCCAGAGAAAGGCACATATTGCACAGATTTGAAGTCAACTGAACACAATTGGGGGCTGGCCGTGAATATTGCTAATATATTTTTTAGATCTTCCTTCTTTCCTTCCTTCCTTCCTTCCTTCCTTCCTTCCTTCCTTCCTTCCTGTCTTTTCCTTCCTTCCTGTCTTTTCCTTCCTTCTTTCCTTCCTTCCTTCCTTCCTTCCTGTCTTTTCCTTTCTTCCTGTCTTTTCCTTCCTTCCTTCCTTCCTTCCTTCCTTCCACCCATTCACCCATCCATCTAGCTCTCTAGTTATAACTATTTACTAAAATAGGTATTAGGGTATATATGTCTTTCCCCCAATATAAATTCTAAGAACTGATATATTATAATATTGAGAGAAATGCTGTTGCCACATTATCCCATCTTGTTTACATACTACAAATTAAGAATCCAGGCACCCAGCAAATGTTTTGGACTTCATCAGCTCTAGTCAATATGAGGAGCAATGAGGTTTACAAGCTAAAGTATCTTTAGGGAACTAGATTGTCTTCCTCTGAAATATGGCATTGTGAAATACAAACCAGGCAGATCCTAATGGAATGTGAATCAAATGCACCCAATTCCCTATCAATAAACAGCAAGTATTAATATGTGGAAGCTAACACTGAAGTCCATCTAATTAGGATTATAAGCAGAGAGAAATGAGTTTCAGTACACTTCTTCCTGGTAAGCCATCGCTTACTTCTGAAAACATTTTGCTTAATTAAAAGTTCTGGAGAAACTGAAAGCTCATAGGACTATTGGTAAGAAGAAGTTCATTATTTTTGCAACATGAACTAGATCAAAATTGGATTTATTTATGCATTTTTTTTTATTTGAAAAGTAGTGCTTTTGAAATGACAAATAGATTTCCTGAAATGAAAAGGTCTATTTTAAAGCACAGAGAAGATTTCAAGCTTGAAATTTCATCAAGAATACTTGTTCTGCTTACAGTCTCTCACCCAAGAGCAAAGGAACAACTATTTATACTATGCATGCAGTGCCCAAACGAAATACATGTAGTTGGATTTTAAAAGGGAGAATTGAAAAGTCCTCTTGAAAATTAGACTCTGTTTTCTAATCTCCGAAAAGTTGCTGCTTGAGTAATTTTAATTTTTGGACTCAAAAAAAAAAAAAAGCAACAAGCGATTTTTCTTCTTCTTTTTGGGTAAAAGGTTAATGCTAAAATCTCCCAACTTTTATAAATTATTCTCTTTCTATAAAATAAACTCTTGCATGCTGGTGTGTAAGATTAGCAAAAAAAAAATGTTCATGCTGCTGAAAATTGATGGTTTTTGCATTTCAAGGTGACAAATACAATGTCAGGCACAATCAATCGATCATTGCATAATTATTATTGCAAATGATCCATATCCACACTGCAAATCTTAAGGCGAATTAAATGAAGCAGTAAGAACATCAATAATAAGATCAACTTGGTCTTTGTAAAATCACAATTTTATACCCCACCCCCACCCAGAGAGAGAGAGAGAGAGAGAGAGAGAGAGAGAGAGAGAGAGAGAGAGACTTGGATTTGAAACATTTAAATAGGATAGGTACAAACTTCAACAGATAGTTAGAACTACAGAAAAAACAATTGCAACCAGCCTGCCTTCCATTGAGTACCTGTATGCTGTACAACCCCTTTATGGATTACTGCCTTATCGTGGCGAAGGGGCTTGCGTAACTCAATGAAGCTATGAGCTATGCTGTGCAGGGTCACCCAAGATGGACAGGTCATAGTAGAGAGCTAGTGGAGGTGACAGTATTCCAGCTGAGCTATTCAAAATCTTAAAAGACGATGCAGTAAAAGTGCTACACTCAATTTGCCAGCAAATTTGGAAAACTCAACAGTGGCCACAGGATTGGAAAAGGTCAGTTTACATTCCAATTCCAAAGAAAGGCAATGCCAAAGAATGTTCAAACTATCGCACCATTGCACTCATTNGCTGGATCATGGAGAAAGCTAGGGAGTTCCAGAAAAACATCTACTTCTGCTTCATTGACTATGCTAAAGCTTTTGATTGTGTGGATCACAACAAATTGTGGCAAGTTCTTAAAGAGATGGGAGTACCAGACCATCTTATTTGTCTCTTGAGAAATCTATATGCAGGTCAAGAAGCAACAGTGAGAACTGGACATGGAACCACTGATTGGTTCAAAATTGGGAAAGGAGTCTGGCAAGGCTGTATACTGTCACCCTGCCTATTTAACTTATATGCAGAGCACATCATGAGATACCACTCTAATGGCAGAAAGTGAAGAGGAACTAAAGAGCCTCTTGATGCAGGTGAAGAAGGAGAGTGCAAAGGTTGGCTTGAAACTCAACATTAAGAAAACCAAAATCATGGCATCCGGCCCTCTCAATTCCTGGCAAATAGATGGGGAAGAAATGGACGTAGTGACAGATTTTATCTTTCTGGGCTCCAAGATCACCTCAGATGGGGACTGCAACCAAGAAATTAAAAGACACTTGCTCCTGGGGAGGAAAGCTTTGGCAAATCTAGACAGCATACTAAAAAGCAGAGACATCACCCTGCCAACAAAAGTGTGTATAGTGAAGGCCATGGTTTTCCCAGTTGCAATGTATGGATGTGAAAGTTGGATCATAAGAAAGGCTGAGCGACAAAGAATTGAGGCCTTTGAACTCTGGTGCTGGAGAAAACTCCTGCGAGTCCCCTGGACTGCAAGGCGTTCAAACCAGTCAGTCCTAGAAGAGATCAACCCCGACTGCTCTTTAGAAGGCCAGATCCTGAAGTTGAAACTCAAATACTTTGGCCACCTAATGAGAAGGAAGGACTCACTGGAGAAGGGCCTAATGCTGGGAAAGATTGAGGGCAATAGAAGAAGGGGACAACAGAGAATGAGGTTGCTGGATGGAGTCACTGAAGCAGTAGGCGTGAACTTAAATGGACTCCAGAAGATGGTAGAGGACAGGAAGACCTGGAGGAACGTTGTCCATGGGGTCGTGATGGGTCGGACACGACTTCGCAATTAACAACAACAACAACATGCTGTACAAGCCAGAAAGAGGGCTGAGGAAGTGTAGAATAGAATAGAATAGAATAGAATAGAATAGAATAGAATAGAATAGAATAGAATAGAATAGAAGCTGGAAGGGACCTTGGAGGTTTTCTCGTCCAGCCCCCTGCTCAAGCAGGAAAACCTATACCATCTCAGACAAGTGACTGTCTAGTCTCTTCTTAAAAATCTCCAGTGATGGAGCGCCCACGATTTCTGGAGCCAAGCTGTTCCACTGGTTAATTGTCCTCACTGTTAGGACGTTTCTCCTTAATTCCAGGTTGCTTCTTTCTTTGGTCAATTTCCAACCATTGTTTCTTGTCCTGCCCTCTGGTGCTTTGGAGAATAGTTTGATGCCCTCTCCTCACATCCTGGACATAAACTGTTTCAACATCTCCCCTCAGGACGCCACTATAGGGCAATGCCAAAACAACTAGACACAAATATAGTTTTTTCCCCCCTTGCCATCACTCTGCTAAACATCTAACTTCCACAGCACTGTCTTATGCCTAAAGATACAGTATGTACCCATGTAGTAGAGCTGTAGTACTATTTCCTTCTCATCTTCTCGTCTTTCCTACTACCTTCTCCTATTGATATCTCATGATCTATCATTTGTTTGTATCCTATGATTGTTGATTTATGAGTGTATCTCATGATTTATGAACTATGACTTATCACTTTGTTGCTTGTATGTACACTGAGAACCTATGCAGCAGAGACACATTCCTTGGGTGTCCAATCACCCTTGGTCAGTAAAAAAAAAAAATTCTATAAATGTGGAAAACACATTTGTTTTGGAGAAGAAATGGCGAAATAAAGATGGCTCAGCTAGAAATGGAGTCAATGACCCAGGCAGAATTGGAGAGAAAGGATAGCCATCTTCACTCAAACCACAAGACAGCACTTTTCAAAAGAACTCTGAGCTTTCATACATCCTTTTGTAATCACCTTTGGAAATTGCCTATAAACTTGTTTTCAGCTATTAAGAACCTTTGAACTGACAAGTTTTGGACAGCACGAAAAGGTGAGTTGATGATGGTACTTGAGAAAGATCTTTGTACTTGGTCACATTTTGCCCTAACTATACTTGGCTTTGTAAAAAAGAAATGTGCGTTTTTTATAATCATTTTATTAAACAGTACGATAAAAAAATAAAAACTAATACAAACTAAAAGACAAAAGAGTAACAATATAAAATGCACAAAAGAAAAAATAGAAAGAAAAAAGGAAAAAAAATAATATATTTTTAAAAAAGAAAATGTAGAGAAATTGCTCCCACCATCCTCACACATGTAAACAATTTTAGCAACGTATCACCTTGTCTTAAAATACAACAAATGATCCCTTCTTCCCATATTTCCAGCCAATGAAGGGACAGTCAAATTATCTGTTCTTCTTCTCAGCAAAGAAACTTTATAGATAAATGTTTTGGTTCTGAATAAATAGTTTACAAATTTATCTTATAGTATAGCAAGAACTGTTCTAATTCACAATGTATTTTAAGTGTCGTTCTAGTTAGGAGTCTGGAAGAGAAGATTAACACACAGGAGATAAGGCCTAGATGTTTTATTGTCATTTCTAAGGAAAATTGGAATTTATTTCAGAAACCTCCATTGCTGGAGAGAAAAAAAATGATATATGCACCTCCGGGGTTAAAAAAAGTGCCCTGCTGTGCTTTTGTAAACTCTTAGTCACTGAGGTGCATGCTGAAAATATGAAAAAGTTCATTTTAATGGTGGGAAATATGATCAGAAGCCTTGATAAGACCAAGATGCTTTGGGAGAATTAAATCCAATTTTATTAAATCATAATGTGCCCAACTACTTTTTTTAAACAAAACATACTTTATAACTGGGTGCAACGTGCAAACCTAGTCATTCAATAAATCAGTTTTCAGCAAAGAGTAGCTTACTATAATGTGGCCATGGTTAGTTTTCAGGAACATTTGGGTTTGGCTGATTATGAGCAGGATCATTTCTTGAGACTATATCTGTACCAAGCAAGCCTTGCTCTGTATAGCAGTTAAAGTGAAGATTACTACCATACTTTGGAATAAGGATAGTTATCCATAGCTTTATAATAATTTAAATAAGTTATAATGATGTGCTTTATGGGACAGTTTAGAAACGTTGGCTGCTTGGATTCGGAACTGTCCAATTATTAAAATGGATGATTATAAAGGCACATCTTTCATCAGAGTTTTAGTGCTTCTGCCAGCCTAGATGTTTGAAAGCATGTAAATGCAAGTAGTATCCCTTTGGTGGGAAAAATAATGGCCTTTTGTGAGGATGAACCAGTGCCAGACCTGCCCAAATTTGACCCCCGCACAAGAGGTGCCACAGCAGCATTGTAGTACGTGTAGAAACCACACACTATGGAGATAGACAAGTTTTTAAGGAATTACACTACACTTTTCAGTTCTACCTTCTAAAACTCTACATACTCAGTAAATATAATTGTATGAGATTTGTCCCATCTAAATTGGACTTTGTTACTTAGCCAGGATCTTCTGCCTACTGTATGTAGTCTAGTTCTTTGGTTATTAGATAAGATTTGTAGGGATGTTTTCTGGAAAAAATAGGAGCATTTTGCTTAAGGGATGGGATAAACCCTAGTTGTCTGAACAGATAGTTTGCAAAAAGAGTAAATGAACTTTAAAAAAAAAACATGTTTAATTTTTTATTGTTATTTTTAGAGGGAACAAAATTGTGATTCTAAAATGCTGAATACAGAGAAAGCAAAACTGACAAGATTTGTTCAGACCCACTTTGTGCGATGATATGACCTAATATCCTAATAGGACTGAATTCTTTGAGATTTCAAGTGAGCACAGAACACCCCAGGAATTAATCTATTATTGAAATTAGTAACAAACTTGGTTTTCACAGAAGACGAGAAGCCTGCTTCTTCTTTATGACGGATCCCTACGTGGCATAAAATTTAATTTTGATCAATGTTCTTGATGGGAGTGAGGCAGATACATATCTTGTTTTTTCCTGCCATTTCTATCCCTTCAACCATGGGGCTGACATTTCAATGACTTTTGCTGCTGCCTAGCCCTCACTAGCTGAAATCTAAATTTAATGAGACTAAAATGGAACTCTGCCTTGAATTCCTTCCAACTTTTCAAAGGATAGATGCAGAGAGAAGCACTTCAGTTTGAAATAGCAAGTGTCTTTATTCATTTATCTTTTCTCTTGGTTTTCCCCTCCTCTTTGCATTTCCCCCCCTGCTTTTGCTCCATATGAGCACACTGCTGCTTTTTTTCATTTCTTAAAGTTTGTTTTTATATGCTGTACCTCAGTGGTGGCGAACCTATGGCACGCGTGCCAGAGGCGGCATTCAGAGCCCTCTCTGTGGGCATGCGTGCCGTTGCCCCAACCCTGCCTCCCTCTGTGGCCCCCTCTTCACCAGCAGCCCCCCCAGAGGAGAGTCACCCCTGAGCATGGCCCACGCAGAGCACCGCAGCCAAGGACATGGCAGCCGGGCAGCGGGCACAAGACCCTACCCTCGCACCCCATCAGATGGAGTTGATGCTGCGGGGTGTGGGTGGAGGGCGTGGCCACCATGGCGCTGCTGGGCTGCCTGGGCAATCTATGGCAGGCCGTGGAGGCAATGAGTGGCCCTGTGGACAGGCAGGGGTAGAACAGGGGTGGCCGGGGTGGGTGGGGTGGGGCGAAGTGGGGGCAGGGCTGATTTTTGGGCACTCAGTCTCTAAAAGGTTCGCCATCACTGCTATACCTCAATAATCCTGAATGACCTTGAAAAGTTAAGCAGGTCGTTCATTCATTCATTCATTCATTTTTAATATTTCTTAACAGGCCATCTCTCTCAGAGATGTTAGTACTTGAATTTGCAGCCACCTAAAAAATCCCATGGTTCGATCCATATTTCTTTATTTCTTTAACAGATTTATGCCTCACCTTTATTTTGTACAATTCAAGGAAATGCACCTGCTTCCTATTTTCGGATACTTTGGATTCCCACCACCCAGTCTCACAAGAAGCAATGGATGGAAACGAATGAAAGAAAGAACAAACTTGGAATTAAGGAGAGATTTCCTAACAGTGAGAACAATTAAGCAGTGGAACAGCTTTGCCTTCAGAAGTTGTGGGTGCTCCATCCCTGGAGGCTTTTAAGAAGAGACTGGACAGTCATTTGTCTGGAATAGCATAGGGTCTCCTGCTTGAGCAGGGGGTTGGACTAGAAGACCTCCAAGGTCACTTCCAGCTCTGTTATTCTGTTAAGTCTTGGATAATGGCATATTCCTTTTTTAAAATCCCAGTGGTAACTATGCTTGAATCCCTTTCAAGGGATAGAAAACTAGATAGGTGCCCACTTGGTGAAAATGTTGATGAGTGTGTAAAGCATGCATAATTTATTAAGTCTCTCTCAATAGAACATCCAGCTCAAATATTCTGCATAAGTCTAAGACTTGAGTGGAGGGCGGTTACATGCGAACAGAGAAATGCAGAAACACATGCATGAACACAGGCAGTCAAAGTTCATAGCTGGGCTGGAAGCCAATGAGAATTTCCCCTTCCAATCTGGGTTGGAATCATGGCACTAGAGGTTTAGTCTTCAGAGCTTTTGGACTCATGCTGGAACCTATCCTGAGCATGGAAAGCTCAGAAGACTAAACCTCTGGTCCTGGTGATCAACCCAGATTGGATCCTGCAACATTATCCTGGGACGTGTAGATTTGCCTTTGTCAGAAGTAAGTCTTCATCCTGGTTCATCCAAGCCGGGAATAAATAAGCAACAAGGTGACTGCTTTGGGAAGATGGTTACAGTTTATTGAAGAAGCAGAAAGATGGTCCTTGCAGGAAAGAGCAGAGGAGAGAAGAAGCGCTGAGCACATGGGCAGTAGCTTTTTATACCCTCTCGAGCTTTTTGTTTGGAATAGTTTCCTCTTCCTGTGGCATGAACTTTGAACTGAGTCCGAGTGCTTTTCTAGGCCTTAGTATCTGTGGTTCAGTCCTATTATGTCCCAAAAGTCATCTCCTGCTTCCCTGGGGCTGGGCTAATGACTCTTAAGAGTTTCTTTGTCTTCTTGAGCTTCCAGGCTCCAGCCTTCCTGATGGTCTTACATCTGCATTTGTATAGGGCTAGCTACTGCTTGGGGCAAAGAGATGAGGCCAGGGTTGGTTTTTGGTTTTAAAAATCCTTTTGAGGAAAAATATTTTTCTGCCTTTTTAATATTTCCTTCTCTGGGCTAACTTCCCTCACCTTCATTGGTGAATTTCCCCTTCATTTGAGTATGGTTGACGCAGCCTTCCATCCTTCTGAGATCAGCAAAATAAGGACCTAAATTGTTAGGGGCAAATATGCTTACGTTGTAAACCACCCAGAGAGTGCTCTAAAGCACTGTGGGGCAATATATATGTCTATGTGCTATTGCTATATTGCAGCAACACAACAAACCTTCCTTCCTTGTGTTCCTTCAGCAGGAAAGCAAGCAGCATCTGAGGAACTTCAGCCTGCTTTGAAAGGGGCAAGCCGTCTCTCCAAGCAGCCGAAGTGCAAACTGGCCTTTTCAAAGCCAACTGAAGTCTCTCAATTGTCTCATGCCAGTTCAGGCTGCACCACGTGCAGGCCATTTCCCAAGGTTACAAAAGCAACACAGTGGGAAAGCTTTTGAAACCTGTTTCAGCTAATTGTGGCTTCATTCTCATTCAGCTCTTACCTTTTCAATTGGCTCTTCCAGGCCCCAGCCTAGGACTGCTCTTTTGTATTCCAACTTACTCCACTGTTACTCCATTATTCAGCTTTATTGAGTCAAAATCCCTTGAAGAGGCTTGAAATTCATATGTGTGCTCTCTTATTCAACCATTCCGAGTCCTTCTTTCTCTCATCTCTCCCTCCCTCCTTGGCTGTGTCAATAGTAAAAGGTACATATTTATCCAACAGCCAGGGCCAGGGAGTCAGTCACACAGCAACACGGCCTTATTTGTTCACACACGGAGCAAATAAATACATCTACCCATCAATTCTGTAGCTGAGAAAGGAGGTGACAGTTTCCCAGATAAAAGGGTTGAGATCTTTTTTAACTAAATAAAATGACCGAAGTATCCAAATGTATAAAACCACCACCCTTGCAAAATTCGGAGATGCATTTTATTCTCCCATCAGAGGAAGCACAAAACCTTTTTGAACACACACAGCGTACAAATGATTATTTTGTACAAATGAAGGCAAATAGACGTGTCCCGGGAGTCGTTCACTGGGACCAGAGATTTACTCTCCCAAACTTTTGGACTTGCGCTGGAGCCCATCCTCAGGGAATTTTCTTTCTATGTGTCATTGTGGTTCTTTTGGTTCACATGTATTTGAAATTGATAAGAGTCGATTGTTAGCCTTTGCTTATCCTATGAGATAGGTAGTCCTTGGCTTATGAACGTTTCTTTAGCTGATTTTCGAAGTTACAAGGGCACTGAAAAAAGTGTCTTATGAGCAATCCTTGGGCTTACGACTGTTGTAGCATCCCCACAGTTGTATATTTGTGAGTTGGGTGTTTGGCAACCGGCATGTATTGACACTTGATAAAGTATCCCGGAGTCAGTTAATCACCATTTACGGCCTTCCTATCTGACTTCTGACAAGCAAAGTCAATGATGGAAGTGGGATTCGCTTAATGACTGAATGGCTCACTTAATGTCCACAGCAAAAAAGTTGTAAAATCAGTCATGGAGACATGAGGGCTCACTTAATGACAATATCCCTTAGCAACCCACGTTCAGGTCCAACTGTGGTTGTAAGTCAAGGACCACCTGCATAAACATTTTGGTGAGAAATAGGTTCTCCCTTCCCCAATGAAAATAATAAAGGTAAGTCTGATCCTAAGCTACATTTGTCAAAGACAGCTTTCATATTTTCTTCTGGAAAAGAAATCTAATCTAATCCAATCTTTCAGATATGTTTCCGTGAATAAAAGTAGTAGGAATTCATGCCAAACTACTTACAAATAGATCCCCGAGGGGGAATGGCACACAACTGTCAATGCATAAATTGTATAAGGTACAGCTACAGAGTCTGTAGCCTATTTATTAAACGAATAAGTGGACACCTAGTAATATTTTAGGCTACTTTGTTAGCTAGCACACCATATAGTTCTCCAATAAGCTACATCTGCCTGCTCAGTGGGAAGGGAAGAAGGAAAAAGAAAAGATAAAAGAAGGGAAGGGAAGGAAGGAAGGAAGGAAGGAAGGAAGGAAGGAAGGAAAAGGAAAATGAAGGATAAAAGAAGGAAAGAGGAGAGGAGAGGAGAGGAGAGGAGAGGAGGGTCTGGACAATCAAAAAGAGCCATTATTAAAGTGTGAAATATACCTGTATTTGTAAATACACTCACACAATGACAGAATGAAGGAACACATGACTAGCCATTTCAAGGATTCCAGAAAAAGAATAATTAAAAGAGGGCTCATCTAATCTAGTATTTATAAAAAGCTAAGGGAAGAACATTAAAAAAAGCCTTTGGGTCTAGTCAGTAAATAGTATGGACCCCAGCTATTGGAACCGTCTCATTCATTTGCATAAGCCACTTCTGATTATAGAATTGATTGCAAGTTGCTTCCCTGTTAGAAACCAGTTTCAAAATATCTCTTCAAAGCTTTCCATGATTATTTTATAGCAAATTGCTGTTATTGGAGTAAAATAAAGAAATTGCTCTAATTGTAATTTGTCTATCTAGAAATGCATTCTACTCAGTGTAAAACTGTTGCTTCTCAAATATATCTAAAATCTTAGAGAGTGTTAATCATATTAATAAAATAATAAGCTCCAGACCTGGGAAATTCATTAGAAGAGTTTTGCAAATTTACCATGAATAAAAACAAACAAACATTGAGTAAGTAAATATTCTCGGTCTAAGATGAATGCTAAATATAAGAATGAAAAGCACATTTATGAATCTCATTCCTTAACCCACCAAATTTCTCTATGTAGAAAAATATTGATATTGGGAAAAATACATGGATGTTTTTATTTATCAGTGGAAAAAATAACAGAAAAAGGTAGGCTCTTATTTACCCCTGCGTACATATATATTTAAATTTGCTTTCCTCTTTTTTTTGTATTTTTAAAACTATTTAAAAGTAATACCATTTTAACTTGAAATGTTCTATGTTTCTGGAAATAGTTTCAAAATGCTATTCGTGTTTCTTCTAATTCTGTTAGAAATTAAAGAAATCTATTGAGAATATATTTCACCTATATTATATAACCTGGCTTTCTGCATAAGAAGGATTCTTATGTTTGTGAGTATGTAACATCCCCCCTCAACATAATATACTTTATAGGTTTATTCATTTAAGGAAAACTCAATATATCCATTATGGGCCCTCAAAGAAAGATGACTTAAAAAGAAATAATTAAATATTTTTAATATATAGTTGTTTATGTAAATGTTGCATAAATTTCTGGGACTTTGACATTTTTCTTTCCAACATAAATTAATAAAATTCTTGATATCTGGGTTACTGCATGTAGAGAGGCATAAGGTTTCATGTACTCAGAAATAAACCTAAGTGAAATATCAAGATTTACAGCCACAAACTGCATTCTATTTCCTTCTATCTGTAAATTACATTGTCAAAACAGTACCAAAAATATATCATAATATAATTCTGCATAGAAATGTATCAACAGTCTAAGTCAAAAAATGCTTTATTGATATAACATATGCTGTTACACAGTGGAAAATATAATATTTTATGGTATTTTAATATGAATGTCTATTCTTGTTTCTATAATGATTGGACTTTGATAATTGCAAAAAAAAAAAAAACCCTCAAAGAATAAGGCAAGATAGATAGATAGATAGATAGATAGATAGATAGATAGATAGATAGATAGATAGATAGATAGATAGATAGATAGATAGATAGATAACCAAGCAATAATCCCCACTAAGAAGTATGGGATATTCTCAATTGTGACTTTTTATGTCAACTTTCTTGTACAAGAAATAAATTTATATTCCCGCAAATCAGAACAATGAATCAATATGTCCAATTGGGTTCTCTTACATTTGTATATATTGATCATTGATCTCCTTTTAAACCCTGTTATTCAGAATTCAAAATGAGGCATTCCATTCTCCAACACAATGTTCTCTTGAAATTCAAAATACCAGCATTGTGATCCTTTGTATCACCAACAAGATGCAAATTGTCTGAATGTAGTTGTTTACTTCCCGGTAAACGGGCAAGCACGGTGTGATTAAACCTGCTGGTACTTCATTGTTTTGTTCACATGTCTCTGTTCATACATGTCTGTGCATTTGCACATATGAGACAAAACCAGAAACATTAAAACTTCTTTGCCAGGCTTCCATGACATGATAAATTCTAAATTCAAATTGATGAAAAATTACTGCTGAGCCCAGAAAACATACTATGGATAAACCGTACTTCATAGCATGGTATAGTTCACACAACATCTCAGACAAACAGGTGACTTGCTGATCTCAACGATAAAAAGACTAAACCCAACATCAAGTATCAGATTCTATGTACCAATACCAATCATTTTTTAAAAAATATATAGTTAACTGTTAGATGGCCCATTCACTGAACATGCTCATCTGTATCAAAGGAGTGGACACCTGTCAGTATATCATGCAATCCTTTAACCCAGTTTAAAAACAAACCAAGAGGAGATTTGCAGCAATCCAAAGGTTGTTTTCTGATGAACTAGCTCCCTCTAGTCAACAGTATGATGAAAATGGATTTCACAAGCGTTAACATCCCATTCCGTTTCTCAGCTAGAGACACAGTTGTGGAACTTGCAGGTAAAAGTGGAGCCTTTCTAGGCATCACCTTCTTTATTTCTGACCCATCAGGGTGACCCAGGGTGGAAAAATGTCAGAATGGAGTGAAAAAGGTCTTCGGATTCTGCCGTAGTCTGTGTGATTCTACTATGATCCTTAAAATAATTAAAGTTTTGGTGCAGTGTGGTGGATTGAGAATTGATAATTGATCAATATCCTTCAAAACTAGACCCAAAGTTAGCTTCTTCCCCCGTGTCATCACTCTGGTAAACACCTAACTCCCTAAGCACTGTCTCATTTCTAAAGATATTTACCCATGTAGTAGACTGTATTGCTATTATCCTTCTCATCTTTCTCACCTCTCATCTTTCCTAATACCTTCTCCTGTTGGTGTCTATGATTTACCGCTTGTTGTAGTAGTACCTTATAATTAATGATTGTAACTATGATCTATGATATATGATATCGCTTTGTTGTTTGTATGTACACTGAGAGCTTCTGCACCAGAGAAAAATCCCTTGTGTGTCCAATCACACTTGGCCAATACAGAATTGTATTGGGGCAGGGGGCTGGACTAGAAGACCTCCAAGGTCCCTTCCAGCTTCTCTTCTCTTCTCTTCTCTGCTCTTCTCTTCTCTTCTATTCTATTCTATTCTATTCTATTCTATTCTATTCTATTCTATTCTAGCTGAAGGACTGGGTGTAAAAAACTGGGTGATCCACCAGCAGATGCTTATTGCTGGAGTTTGCCCAAGAAAGCAAATGAGTCATCGGTATTTTCAAACTGAAAGCAACACCCATCACTAGGATTGCTCATGAGATACATCAAATGTTTAACAACAGTGGGGTACCAATTGTCATGTATCATGCACAAGAAAACTATTATCAGAGACCGAAACTTTGCCCTCTGCATTTGTCATCAGGTGTTTTTCAACATTGCTCATTAGACTTGGATAGTGATAATTATTTTTCATGCAAGATATATTTATATCCTTTTTTCTTCTTCTGCAGATTGGGATTGAAATCTACTAATTTTGAACTAACTGGGTATTTTGGATATCTGTGATCTGTTCTAATTGTAGCTGGTTTGAAAAAAAAAATCAGATAACTACATTTAAAACATGTCGAGTTCATGAGATCCATCACAACTTATTTCCTCATTTTTCCATATAAAATGAGTAGAAATATTGAATATTGTTTGGTTTTCCTTTTTTTCCAAAATCCATGGATTAGCCAAGAACTCTTAAGTACTCACATTTCAGGAGGAGGAAGAGAAAGAGGAGAAGGAAGTTATGGATATATGTTTGGGCATCCATGATTTAATGAAGAAAAGTTGGGGCATGGTCAAAATCTTGCATGTGGATATGTTGGATCACAGCCATGTTTTTCCCCCGCTCCCCTGTAAAAATGGGCCAGTTCAATTCAATCCAATTTGTTACCGAGCCAAAATCAATGGGTTAAGGGCCAGCATATTCCCACCCACCATTTAAATCAGAAGGTCCTTTATTTTGGTCTCTTCCTGGGAAGGCACTAGAACTGCACTGCAATATTATGCAACACATCTAATAAACCGTATTGCATAATGCAACACTTCTGATAATCATAGACCGAGAGAAGTTATCCCGGATTCAGCAACTAAGTTTCATGAATTTTAACACTTAACTCTAAACCCATTTCAGGTTGAAATGCAGAAGGTGAACATGCAGCATAATTGTGCCTCAAATAACCCTCTCCAAGCCTTTTACTCTTACAGGCATTTTCAAATTGAATATGGGCTGTAGTATATGGACGATACCGCTTCCTCTCCACATGTTGATACAACATCTAGAAAGCCAACCCAAGTGTGGTCTTTTTCTTCAACTGGACTGTGAATCTGAAACTCTTATCAGTGACTGGAACCATTCTTGGCATCTTGCGATGGCTGAGTGCAAAATATGTACTAAATAAAGGGCTGTTCTGGTTGCCATGCTTTTGTCCCCATTAAGATATTCGGGAGGCATCAGACATTATATTTTGCTTCGGAGCATCACTTATGGTAATGCACATTCATTTTGAGCTCTGCATGTACTTCTATGTGCCTGGCCACATTTAAAGGGAAGAATTATAAGGTTGACACTGGACACCTATCTCATGCTATAGAAGTCTCTGATTCATTTTTTTAATGATACAAATCACTCATTTACCATTTGTTCCCAGAAATGCACAGGAGTCCTTAGGTTTTCTGGATTTTGCCCATCCAAATCTGGGTGGGATGGAATGGAATGGAATGGAATGGAATAGAATAGAAACTTTGTTGTCACTTTAAATGTTCACTAATCAGCATACATTAAAATGAAATTTTGTTGCATTCAGCTCTCAAAAATATGTTTAATAATAACATAATTAAAACCAACATAGCTTCCCAATGAACATATTGCAAACTTCTCAAATGAACAAAAGCAGAAGTAGAGAAATGGCCTGGGTGTGTAAAATCAACATAGCCACAAACTACATCGCACATATAAATACACTTCAATCTACTAATGTAGATACTCAAATTTGTGGCTGCAAACTAGGAGAAATCATGCATTTGATAGCAAATACTGACTTACAATCTTTGTGAAAACTTTGCAGATTGCAGGAAGTTTATTTATTTCTGTTCCCTATTTCTTAACCACCCATCTCGCTTAGAGATGAATACTTAATACAGTAAGTATTCATAAATCAGAGGCAACTGATGCCCCCATCACTTTCAAGAAAGATTTACCTGTTTGCATGGCTAAGGGAAAGAAAAAGTAATATACACCTGAAGGAACCAACTCAATTTTCCCAGGCATGAGACTTCTCAAATAATATAAATATTGTTTACGTGCACAGAGATAATCATATTAAATACTGCAGTTGGCGTCAGTAATGGTGTCTTTCATTTCAGACTGTTCTATGAATTTCTACATTTTAATTTCAATGTACTGAACTCTTAAGTTGAAAGAAAATTTAATGCTGACATAGATTCCAAACTCTAGGTATTAAAGGCATCTTTTCTTAAAACCACCATTATGAGAAAGTACAAATAATTTTCAGTTGGATTTTGTGAGAGTGTGTGTGCATATGAGTGAAGGAGAGTGTGGACATGTGCATATACACACACTATTACTTATTGAAGTATATCCACCATGAGTTATGCTAAATTTGAGTCTGAAAGTAATCACATTTGCAGCTAATGAATGCCCAAAATTTACAGTGGCTGTGTGCTCAGAGAACACACACCTCACATTTTGCCATATTGTGAACTTCTCAAATTAACAAAATTAGAACTATACAAGTAGCCTGTGATCGGGCAATAAATGTAGCCAGAAACTAACTAGGTTTATAACTAACTAAGTAAAAGATGCTATGTAAAAAATTGAGCTTGGGGTGGTTCAGGAACACAGCCAAAATGCAGTTAACGTGATTGATTTTGTGATTTTATTTGAATGATTAATTTACACATTTTTATAACCCAAATGAAGCCTTGAAAAGAGTATTTTCTATAACAGGACATAAGAAGGAACAAATGATTTATAGAAATCCTCACTGGATGAATCCTTCTAATAAAAACCTGACCTGCTGTAAAACACTGGTCAAAATAAGAAAACAGAAATTGAAAAACTTGGCTTTTAAAGGTCAAAGATTAATTACTAAGAAAGCACTTCAGAATGTTCCCAAGCCCAGGGGGGGGGTACCTCATAAAAAGCTGTTTATTTTTGTGAACTGAAGTCTCAGGAATGACCGGGGGAAAAGCAAGAAGAAAAAACAAACTTATCAATAATAACAATTTCACCTCTTCTGTATTGCAACAATAAAGGTTGAATTTGCACCTATAATTAAACCTTTTTCTTTTTTCTCTCTTTTTTAAAGGTTTTCAAACAACAAGGTTTTATGGTGCCAAATCTTCTTTCCATATCTGTGTACATGCAAAATAATTAAGCAAAGTCACTGCTACCTATGGTCACATTGCTATTTATCAATTAAAAATATAGCCAGAGGAAAAAAAAAATTCTTGTACTTTTTAAACATAACATTTCATTGGTTTAAGTGAACAAAAAAAGCGTTGTATAGCCAGACATTATTTCTTTTTTCCCTGAAATAAATAGTTACATAGCACCTGAATTGTTTTCTGATTTCTTTTTAAAGCAAGGTTAACAAATAAAGAAGGCACAATCCACAATGAATGCTCGTATTGGTGGAAACCAAGTTTCCTCTGCTATGAATGGGGCCAGCCTAAAATAATCAGGAATGCTGATTGGTGAAGCTCCTAAAAGCACAACAAAGGTCAATGAACAGAAAGAAGTCCGGTAAAAGTCAGCACATGATGCCTCTTTTCCATTTGTGACAAGATAAAGCAATTTATTACAGATTCAGCAGTAAGGAGGAGCAGAAAAGCCGGAATGGGAACATACATTTAACAGTTAGCTTGCAAAAATAAACAGGAAGGAAGGAAGGAAGGAAGGAAGGAAGGAAGGAAGGAAGGAAGGAAGGAAGGAAGGAAGGAAGGAAGGAAGGAAGGAAGGAAGGAAATATTTATGCATGTAAAACAGTCTTGGTCAAACATAGTAATGGAGAAATTGCACTTTCTTTTGACTGTTTCCTGGAAATGCTTTGCTTTGCTTTGAAATGTCTGTGCTTAGTACAGAAAGAGAGTGAACCGACATGATTTATCTTGCATTTGACCACATCCATTTTTCCCAGGCTGCAAGCTAATTTTAGTTCCTGAGCTGAACTGCTCTGAATCCAAAGTGTTGGGAAGAGGGAAAAAAAATCATACTGAACACACAACCGCTTGATATTTTATTGCTCATTTATAGCTGTCATTTACCTGAAACAGCAGAGGCTAAGGGACACAATTACAGTTACTGCTAATAGGCAGTTTCAACTGCTGTAATTCAAAAGTTCTCTTCACCTCCTGAATGAGCGGTCCTTAATAACAGAGAGAAATTTTGCATGCCCAGAAGTGATGCAGGCATTCATGCCCAAAACTCACACACACACAAAAAAAAAAACCTCGAAGGATTTTGAAACTCTCCTTTTCAAAACACCCAGGCAACATGTTGTGCTCCCACACAGCAACCTCCCATTAAAAAGCAAGAGTATTCTGTTAAATGCAGACCATAGAATATTCATAATAGTTGTTTAAATTCTCGCTGGTAAGATTCTCGGTTCAAATCACAGCCCCTTCATTCGAACTGGCTCTGCTCTCAGGCAGCACAGCCTGAATTTCAGCACGTTGCAAAAGCTCTGCCATTGTAAGCTGTCTCCCATCCCAGCCCAACTTCAAATCCGTAAAGGCACATTATTAAAACCAGGAACAATCACCACCACAATAAAATCACAAACAGTAAAATTGACAATTGAGATGGACTACCTACCCATAAATACATCATCATCTTGAAAGGGGAAAAAGCAGCCAAGAGGAGTCTTCTTTACTTCACTAAGTATGTCAGGAAAAAAAAAAAGGAAAGAAAAAAAAAAAAAGAACGAACAAATTGAACCCAGTGGGTACTGGGAAAAAAAAAAATCTTGCCTTTTCCTGTCAGTTGTTTCCAGTTTTCTTCTTTTATATATTTATATATATAGAAGATTGTATATTTGTTTGATTATGAGAACAGCACTCGGTCACGTTCAGTAGCTTTTTTTTTCTGCGCAAGAAGTAATTGCTTCAGGCTCTTTCTCACCCCCCCCCTTTCGTTTTCCTCTTCCGTTCCCCCCCTTCTTCCTTTCCCAACTCAGCCTGTCCTTTTGTGGCTGTCAAGCTGACTTAGGTAACAATTCTTGGTGTGTCTGTTTAATGAGCAGATCCTTGTACTGCAACTACTGTACAGAGAGAGAGACAGAGACAGAGACAGAGAGAGACAGAGAGAGAGATAGAGAGAGAAGAAGGAAGGAAGGAAGGAAGGAAGGAAGGAAGGAAGGAAGGAAGGAAGGAAGGAAGGAAGGAAGGAAGGAAGGAAGGAAGATGTGATTGAACGAATGAGTGAGAGACTAGAGAAAAAGAACTGTAGAAGACGCCACTTCCACTGATATAGAATAGAAAAAGATAGAGGGGGGAAAATCCATAAAACGTCTCAAAGAACAACAATAAGGAAAATTAAAAATAAAAATGCTATAGGTCAAGCCATTACCTTTTCTGCAAGGGGAAACTGATATTTGTAAAAAAAACCAAATAAAATAACAACAAAAATCTCCCATTCCAGAATGCCACCCACCCACCCACCCAACCTTTAACTCAAATAGATGATCCCAAGGAAGCAAAAAAGATCTGCCATTCCTCTATCTCTTTAAATGTACTTCAGTTAAAAGCAGCATGCAGTCGGGTCAAGGCCTTTCCAGTCTTATTACTCTAACACAGGAGTGTTCAATGCACTTTTCTACAGCCATCTACTGACTTCATGATGCTATTACCACTGCTGTCGAAGCAGAACTGACAATGTGCTGGACAGAGAAATGCACCCTTGTATTATGGTGGGCCTTTTTTCTCTCTCTCTTTTTCAACCATATAGATAGGATGATATCTGGGAGGCTGAGAACACAGCACAGCCTTCTAGAATGAGGATTTTTTTTAAAAAAAATGCTTATGCATGACTCAAGAGATTGAAGTAGCCATCTCTAGCCCATGGAACAAACAGCAAAGAGACTTCTCTGGACTAAGAGCTAATTGGTTAAATTCCACCGATTGTTCCAACTGTCTCCAGAAGAAGTGATCATATTTTCTTTGTATAAAAGAAGATAATTTGATTGAACTTTATAAACAATGGTTCCAAAATAATCTTTGATTGTTTGGTAGGGCTTTTTATTCCCAATACCTCCAAAAAGGGTAAAAACAGCAACACTTTTCCAGATCCTACCTGCCAAACAAATAAGAAAAAAATTCCAATTATACTAGAAATATTTCAGAAAGCTTTTGATCCAACTTTTCCCCAGAAATTGCTTTGTGGGATGTTTGTCTTCTACTCATTGGACCCCGATCACTAGTAGTTCTAGATTAGTCCCATTATTTAGTGTTACTGCTTTGTTTATTTTTAAATTTTGTAGAAAAGTCCAGGCAATTTTTAGTTGCCTCCCTTCCTAATCTCAAATATTATCACAGAGCACTGATAAAAGCAAAGGAAGTACAAACCTAGTTTCTATCCATGTAGACAATCCTAAGCAGATTTGGCTGGGGATTGGGTTCATGAATACTCATACTTATGACTAATGTGGAAAAGAAGAATATACTGAAGATGTCCCAAACTGTGCAAGCTCCAGTTGTACAATTAATCTCAGAAATTCTTCTGGTTAAGCCATAATTCAGAAGAAACACAAGCTCGGACAGAGTGAAGTAGAGATTAAACAATGTATAAAAGAGGAATAATCCTGTTGTTTCTTATGGAAGTTTTTAAACAAAACTTGTGGATTCATCAGGTAGGTGAAAACTAATAGGGAAAAAAAGGCTTTAGTTTAGCTTTAATTTAGAATGAATCTGTGGCTAAAGGGAGAACTGCATGGCGACACAGTAAAGCACAGCATGATTTGGTCAACTTGCAATGGTGGACCTCTTGTCTATGGCTCAATCAGGGGTCAATTATCAAACCAATCTATACTAGGGAGAAAGGACAGAGAGAGACAGAATATGGTGATAGAGAAAGAGAACAATGCAAAGATGACAAATATCTATCTATCTATCTATCTATCTATCTATCTATCTATCTATCTATCTATCTATCTATCNTCCTCCTCCTCCTCCTCCTCCTCCTCCTCCTCCTGGTTCACTGAATTAGAGAGGTATCAGTCTGAGGCACTTCTAAATGTTATCTCCTAGTCTGGAACTTAAAAACAACAAGAAGAACAAGGACAAATTTCAGCCCCCTTTGTCTCGGTAATGGTTCTTGCACATCTCTATCAAGGTCCACAGAGAAGGCCATAGCATAAACAAAGGTAGGGTGGGAGAGAGAGAAAATGAGCCGATCTCACCATGCTCCCTTAACTTTTTCAACAAGGACAAAACACTTTCCATTCTACCTATAAAATAATTACATACCCCTTGTAATGACATGTGGGAAAGAACTTGGGAGACTGGTCAAAGGGATGCTACCAAGGGAATGGTCAGATAAGAGACAGCAACTGGATAATCGGCGGGACAAGACAGAATAGAATAGAGCTGGAAGGGACCTTGGAGGTCTTCTAGTCCAGCCCCCTGCTCAAGCAGGAGAACCTGTACCATTTAAGACAAGTGACTGTCTAGTCTCTTCTTAAAAACCTCCAGTGATGGAGTGCCCACGATTTCTGAAGGCAAGATTCTATCAATGTAGCTCATCTGGTAGTGATTCCTTTCTAGGTGAGGTTGACATTAATCTTGGAAGTCTATAACTACAACTCTTCCTCACATCTCCTTTACTGCCTGGGAAACTAGGGAGGGTCTCTTCTGAGTCTCTTGTTCTACCCATTATCCAGTTGTACGCTGTATTGCCTCTTATCTGATGGTTCCCTTGACAGAGTTTCTTTCACCAGTCTCCCAAGCTCTCTTCTACTTACTATCATACCTCCCTGAAGTTTGGAAATAGAGTCCCCTTATAGGAATCTGTCCATTCTTACAGATCCTTTGAGATCTTTTCCTCCATGGTTCCACATCCATGGCAATGTGGTGGATGTCTAGATGGCTACCATTCAATCCTACAGTTGGAGAGGAACACCAACTTCATGCTCAGTGGCAAAATCCATATTAAAGCATCCCCAGATAGTTATCTAAGCTCTGTTTGAACACATGTCCCAAAGGGGATCCTGGAAAATTAGTTTCACTCTGCCTTTTTTTTTCAAAAGGCAACTGGACTATGTTTTTTTCTTTGAGAAAGATGATGTTTTTGCTTCTCATTCAAGAAGCTTCATCAGTACTGACTGGATGATGGTGGAATGGAAGGATCTTTCTGACTGGATGGGAGGGGATGAGATGGAAGGATCCAATCCTTCCATCCCTCCCACCATGCAGTCAGAACTGATGAAGCTTCTTGGATGAGAAGTGAAACAATTTCCTCCTCAAGGAAGAAAACATAGTCCAGGTGTCAACTCTACAATGAACCTGGCTGCAGCCATCTTGTTCATTCTAGGTTGCCACATGAATGGGAGAGGTGTGAAGTATCTTTGCTAGTCTAAACAATTCTGTGTCCTGTGGGAACCAAGGTCATTCTATTGGTTATGTTAGAGGGTTGGGTGTTTTATTAGAAAGCCTGCCAAACTATTCTATTGGGGAACATGGATGGTTGCATAGTACAAAGTTTGACTTTGTAATAGCGTAACTCTTTGGTGGGAATTTCAGACTTGGTTTCACTTTTGATTGTGCCAATATTCTGTATCAAATAAACATGTTCTAGCCTCGGAGTTCTGATTTATTTGGTTCTATCTACTGGAACCATGACATCAGGTGTTTTTAAAAAAGCACATTTGAAACAACAGTGACCTGGATAACTGAGAATCTCCATAGTCATCTAGCTTTTTAGCTAATATTGTCCCAAAGATTATTTTTTCACAAGGCAACTGGACTTTGTTTTTCTTTGAAGACATTTCGCTTCTTATCCAAGAAGCTTCATGGATGTAAAATGAAATGTCTTCAAAGAAAAACAAGGAAGTCCAGTTGCCTTGTGAAAAAGCTATGACCTGGATGACTGAGAATCTCCATAGACATTCCCCTAATATTCAACTGCAGAATGCAATGGAACTTTTCCCCCTCAATAATAGTCACCCCTGCCTCACCTGCAACAGCAGATCAGGTATAACCAGGGGTCTTCAAACTTGGCTCTTTTATGATTTGTGGACTTCAACTCCCAGAATTCCTCAGCAGCGTGCCTGGCTGAGGAATTCTGGGAGTTGGTCCACAAGTCATAAAAGGGCCAAGTTTGAAGACCCCTGTACATAACAACAGCACCAAGGGCTTCTGATGAAAGTTTAGCTTCAAGTTTCATATCTAATCAATCAATAACATTGAAGTAGTGTTCATTCTCTTCTATTTTAGTTGGAACTTCGTTCTCCGCTTTGGTTCATTTTTATTGGTGCTAATGTAACATTGTGTATATCTACTGGAAAAAAAAACCAGTAGAAAGGGCCATAAATTATTAATAAAACCCAAGTATCAGAGTGTTGGCAGACTCCTTGGACTAAGGAAAGTTTGCTATTTTTAATAAATGATTTTTTCCCCAAAGAGTTTGGAAGTTCCAGCAAACAAAAGAAAAGGTCAAAGGCAGTCTGGGAGATGCTGATTAATTCAGTTTATTTTGGAATTGGTAAACACGGAGTTCACCTTGGACCTAAGACTGTAACACCTTTACAACTTACCAAGAAGTTGGTAAGACTCACAAAGGAAATGGTGATCAATGTAGTTTTGTTGTGGAAACAGTGATTTGTTTGACACCTGAGCTATACGTCAGCAGAACTCCAAATATTGTAGTTTATCAAACATGGTTTATGGCTTGTGTTTTATATATATATATATATATCCGAATAAATGGCCTCTTCAACCCATAATCAAAAAGTCGTAGCTTAATAAAATGCAAATATCCAAGTTTATTCTTCTACTTTCCTTTTGGCTTGCCTAAAATTTCTGTATTGTGACAGTATAAGGGCTTTTGAAAACAACATCAAGAGAGGCCAACTCGTTTCCCTTTTAATAATGATTCTTCAAGTCAATGTGTCCACTATCCCCTGTATTAAATTACTCCATATTAACTCAGGTAATAAATGCATTTTCAAATATCACATTAGAACAAATTTGATTCCAGTGGTTAAACTGAAAATAAATTTTTGGATAGTGCTTTAGTGAATCTGATTTTGTGTGCCTCAGGAGTACATATGAAGCTGCAGAAGTTTCAAGGGTGGCTAAAGATATTATTAATACGATAAAAGTGTGTGCACAGTTCTAGCACATAAATCATTTTCACATCAACATTTCCCTGGTTTTGGAGGAGAGTGTTTTCATAGACAGCATATAAAACTTCTCTGAACTGTGCCTTGGGGCTATGTCAACTAATTATTTCTGTATTTGAAATTCTGTTCATTATGAAATTGATTACTCCAATCAATTTTTTTCTTCTTCATCTTATTTCCCCCAAACAAATCAAATGTCATTCTTGGATACTACTCTCCTTCTCCATCTCCACCTCCTTCTTCTAGATTTCATTCTAAAATTGTGAAGCTTATTTTTGACAGAATAATCCAACTCTTAGTGATAAATCTGGTTCTAAGAACTGAAACATGGTATTGATAGAGTCATATGGCAGTTCCCTTTCTGACTTTAGATGAGGGAAAGAGCATATCTGAATTCTAATGAGAGTAAAATCAAATAAAATAGGAGAACTGAAATATACTAAGGAGCCATCTCCTTGACATATTAGCACTATATAAACCATAATTATTGAGCTTATTTAATGAAACTCACTATATCAAAGCCAAACAAGCTGCAGTTTTGTTCCTTATGGCTCAAGGCTTAGGGTACAGTATGAATCCAGCCAATTGTAGCTTATCTAAAAAAATATATAACCCAAATCATGATTTAACATAATGTGTGAAATAAACCTCAATGTGCTGCATGTAGGAGTCTACCAATGACAGGCCCAGTGATGTTACTGCCACTAAGATGGGAAGTTAAGAGATCCAGACTTTATAACCTCTTCTCCAAAGAACCTGAAGGCAGAACAAGAAGTGATGGATGGAAACTAATCAAAGAGAGAAGCAACCTAAAAAAATGAGAAATTTCCTGATAGTGAGAACAATCAACCAGTGGAATGGTTTGTCTTCTGAAGTTGTGGTGCTCCAACACTGGGGGCTTTTAAGAACAGATTGGACAACCAGTTGTCTGAAATAGTATAGGGTCTCCTGCTTTAGCAAGATCCTCCAAGATCCCTTTCAACTCTGTTATTCTGTTAACCCTCAAATCAATATGACAATGGAAAAGGAACAACAACAAAGTTCTTCAGGTACCAATATACAGCTAAGAAAATGATGGCAAGACATTTCTAGAACTTCTCGTTCTTTCAAAACAACAACAACTTCATTCCAATTTGCTGCCAGATTTGGCCTTTTAAGTTTTGGCTTTCCAGTCAAAAGTACTGTTGATGAGCTATTAAAAAGAGAAGACTACAAAGCTGGCCTCCCATGGACAGGTCATTTGCAAGCTTCCCTACTTTAAGATTCACTTAGCTAATTTTGGTTCAAGTGGAAAACGAGCCAATCCTGAGACGTCCTTTGGAGGGTCAGTGCTGGAAAACTGCAAGGGGTTTATGAGTTGGCTAAAGCATTGGTTTCTCTCGTAGGCAACGTGTCCAGCCACTTTCTGTGAAGGACACTCCAAATGAGTCTTTTAGGCAAGATTGTTGATTCCCACTGTTGCTCGCTGGCTCATGAACCCCCTGGATGGGGCATGTCCGCTCTGCATTAATTGATTCTATCCTATTTAATTAGTTTCTACTACCATTTACAGAGCTTGGGCAACTGAGGAAAGAAAGACATTCAGACAGTTGGGAAGAAATAAATTCCATAAAACTTTTAAAGAGTTTTACACCTTTCCTTTCCTTTCCTTTCCTTTCCTTTCCAACAGATACTTCTTCTTTGCATTGCCACAATCAATGGCCGTATAAACTTTGCATATACAATATGTGTTCAGAGAGTTCTGCTTATCAAATTTTCATCGGTATATTTAAATAATCCCACTCAATGGGTTTCTGTAGGAGAGTCTTTCGAAAATGCAGTTTGAGATTTGGTGGTAGGTAATATATTTCTAATCTATATTCCCCAGAATTCTTCTAAAAGCAAAAGGATCTCCCCAATCCTTAATCTTTGGGATCGTGGAAACATTGGTAAATAGTAAAAAAATAAAAAAAAGTCAAGTTGTCCATTTATGTCCAAAAATACCCCCTAGAATTGGACATGACTGGACAGGGGAAACCTTTACTTTTAAAAGTACATGAGAATTCATCTCTCTTTGGTTTGCCATAAATCCATGGCCAACTATCATTGTGCACAGGGTAAATCTGAAGAAAGGACAACGAAAAAAAAAATAAATTCCTAAGAACCTGCCTAAAAGCTTAGTCCAAGCAGAGTTAGTGTTCTGATGATTGGGTAGAAGAGGACATCATTAGTATTTTAATTGGTGGTTAGGCTGCTTATCCTAAAAACATTTTTTTTATCCACATTTTCCATGGAGAATCCAGAGTTTGTAAGCATGAACCATCTTTCAGTCAATCACTTGTTAAGGGAACTCTACCAACTCAATGAAGAAGAGTGCAGAAGTGAAGGATGATGTCCAGGGACCTGGAGAGATTTCATTGCCATCTCCTTTAGGTTGTTATTTCACACCTTTTGGTTTTAATGGGCTTGCCTCCCTCCAGTCCACAGTTGCAATGAAGATGCATCAGCAGAGACACTTCAGACCAAAAACTCCCCCCCCCTTTGTAGCATCCATTTGGAGAACACAACAAACCCAATGGAGAGAGGCCACAATACAGCCAGAAAGCCTTTCCTCCTGACTGTGGATCCCATCGTTGAATTTCTAAATTCTAAATTCTAATTTATACACCCATTACACAAGAGTGTGTCCAGTGTGTAGAATATGTGTTCGCTTATGACCGGAAGCCCAAAATGACAAAGCCATCTTAGATTTTAGTATGCTGGGTGAACCAAAACTAAGTGTGAACTACCAAGGGTGTGTCCACATTTTTCCCTGATCTAAAGAGAAACTACAGGAAAAGGGATGAGCTGCCATTTATAGGGAAGATAAGGGAGAGAGAGAAGGTGGGGTGTAGGAAAGCAAGAAGGAGGACAACGGTATAAATCGGGGGTTTCCAAAACTTGGCAACTTTAAGACTTGTGGATTTCAGCGCCCAGAATTCCTCAGCCAGCCATAAGTCTTAAAGTTGCCCTGGTAATAATGGTGGTGCTGAAACAGACTCCTGATCTCTATAACCTTGTGGTGCATGCACAATTTTGTGGTGACGTGCAAACGAAGGCAATGGTATTTATATCCTTGCAATGTAAGATGCAAGAGAAAGCAGAGACGTTATCCAGAGTCTTCTAATAAAAATTATGAGTTTCATCCCAGAGCTTTTGTGATGAAGGCTCTCACCTTATGCAGCCAGGAAAGAGGGTATGGAGTAGACTATATTAAAATTAGCGTGGAGCAAAAAGAATATATAACTCTTTCTAGATTTTATTTCATGCTGCTTCTGCTACTGAGCCAAAACTCAAATGTGTTAAATGTCCTGGGTTTGCGTGGGACACAGTGGCCTCTGTTGGCACCAAGAAGAGTTGCAGGTCCTTGAAATTTGGTAGCTGCAGGAAGCTGTGCCTTCTTCAGCTTTAGAAGGAAGGCAAGAAACTTCCGTCTTTAGTTTTTTTATGAGATGAACACAGCTATGCCTTCTTATTCCATACTGCAGTCTTTGGCTCAACTCAACCCAGAAGGACAGAAGCTCAAGTCCTAGTAATTACATCAGACTCTGGCAGAGGGATGACACTTGAGTCCCAACGTGACCAGATATAACACATCTCTATATTCCTTCCCTGCAAAATATATACTGTATATATTATATATATATGATTTTGTGTGCTAATGCTTGCTCACAGGTATTATACCTCTGATACAGTTCAGAGGATAAGTTGGCAAGTTGAAAACTTGTCGAACAGTTACCTTATCCCGGGCAGGGGCGAGGGACTGAATTAGCCGTTACTGCTGAATCTTTGTTTTAAATATAGCTGCAGGACTATCTAACCGGGAAAGAGAGAGGAAGGGTCAAAGCTGAAATCAACCTGCTTTACTCATCTGTCTCTGACAGCATAGTAAAATGTGCTAATGATGCAGTTTTAAAGTAGAAAAAAAAATATGGCTGGGTTTCCATCAGTGTGATTTTGTGATTTCCCATATATATATATATAATTCAATTATAAGTCTTTAGGACTTTAAAATAAGACTTCAGAACTTTTGCTGAAATGCACATTTGGACACACACACACACACACACACACACACAGAGAGAGAGAGAGAGAGAGAGAGAGAGAGAGAGAGAGAGAGAGAGAGAGAGAGAGAGAGAGAGAGAGAGAGAGAGAGGTGCCAATTTTGATAAGAGACAAAGCCTTTCTCAGCCCTACAATATCTTATACTACTTTGCTTTCGAATTGAACACTAGTTCTTTGTATCAGTTATTAAATACCCAGCTATATTCTTGCTTTTCTTAACACTGATTGGGCTAATTCTTTTATTAGGATGGTTTATTAGATGGGCATTTGATGATATAGCTAAATCTGTGTTCTATTTTTCCCTTCTGTTAGTACATTTCTTTAACATTTTAATGTTCCAAATGAAGGCAAATATATGTATCCCAGGCTAATGTTGCAGGATCCAATCTGGGTCAGGCACCGGGACCAAAGGTTTGGTCTTCTGAGCTTCCAGACTCATGCTGGAGCCGATCCTCTGGAAGTAGTATTTATGTGGTTGCGTGTCTGGTTGTGTGTGGCTTTTTAGTTGTTGATTGGAGTGTTGATGGCTGGCTACTAAGTTGTTGATTGTTGTTTCCTTGTGCTGCCAAGTCCTCAGCTCCTAATACTTGATAAGCTGATGGTAAATCAGCACTCCTGTTGACTGACAAGGCACCTGTTTCCCAGGCTTCAATCACATTCTGGTAGAGAGATGTTCCCTGAGGATGAATAGAATAGAGCTAGAAGGGACCTTGGAGGTCTTCTAGTCCAAGCAGGGGACACTATACCATCTCAGACAAGTGACTGTCCAGCCTCTTCTTAAATAACTCCAGTGATGGAGCATCCACGATTTCTGGAGGCAAGCTGTTCCACTGGTTAATTGTCCTCACTGTTAGGAAATTTCTCCTTAGTTCCAGGTTGCTTTTCTCTTTGATTAGTTTCCAACCATTGTTTCTTGCCCTGCCTGCTGGTGCTTTGGAGAATAATTTGACTCCCTCTTCTTTGTGGCAGCCACTCAAATACTGGAATACTGCTATCATGTCGCCCCTGTTTCTTCTTTTCTTTAGACTGGCCAAACCCAAGTCCCGCAGCCATTCTTCATACGTTTTAGTCTCCAGCACAAGTTCAAAAGACTGGAAGACTAAACCTCTGATACAGGGGATGAGGGAGAAGGTAGTTGAAATACCAAAAATATTTTTCAGCAATATAGGGCAAATGCCCTCGCAAAACCCCAACAGATAATATATGTACAATTATGATCTACACTTTACAGAAACTTTTCTGTACAACTATGGACCACAGCCTACTGCACCGGTAGTCCTCGACTCACACTCATTTGTTTAGGGACCATTCAAAGTTACAATGGCACTAAAAAAAAGTGACTTATGACCGTTTTCCACACTTACGACTGTTGCAGCATCCCCACACGGCCACGTGATCAAAATCTGAACTCTTGGCAACTGGCAGGTATTTATGATGGTTACACTTTCCCAGGGTCACGTGATCCCCTTTTGTGACTTTCTGACGAGCAAAGTCAATGGGGAAGCCAGGTTCACTTAACGACCGGGTTACTAACTTCACAGCTGCAGTGAATCGCTGTGGCAAGAAACAGAGCAAAACTCATGTAACAACTGTCTCGTTTAGCTACAGAAATGTGGGGCTCAGTTATGTTTCTAAGTGGAGGATTAACTGTAAGGAATTATTTGGGTGTTCTGTTCATTCGTTCCCAGAATTATCCAATCCTAGGAAAGAAAAAATAAGGCTCCTTTGAGTATCTGGTTTTATTTCTTTACCATTGACTGAAAGAAGAGGAAAGATATTTCCTTCTAGGAGAATGTTCAAATTCTTGAAATGTCAAGGCTTTTAAGAAAGCTTGGACTCAGATATGGAGAAAGTTTGAATGTATATGAGATATTATTCACTATGGGGGTAATCAAAGAAAACAAACAGAAAACATTGAAGACTGGCCACTTAAATTGGCATGGTGATATTCTTTTTTTTAGAATAGAATAGAATAGAATAGAATAGAATAGAATAGAATAGAATAGAATAGAATAGAATCTTGGAATGGAATAGAATAGAATAGAATCAAATCTTGGAATGGAATAGAATAGAATAGAATCAAATCTTGGAATGGAATAGAATAGAATAGAATAGAATAGAATAGAATAGAATAGAATAGAATAGAATCAAATCTTGGAATGGAATAGAATAGAATAGAATCAAATCTTGGAATGGAATAGAATAGAATAGAATCAAATCTTGGAATGGAATAGAATAGAAGAGTTAGAAGGGACCTTGTAGGTCATGTAGTCCAACCCCCTGCCCAAACAGGAGCCCCTACACCATTTCTGACAGATGGCAGTCTTTTAAAAGGACATACTTGAATCCAAGTGAATTGTAGATAGACAATTTCAGACACTGTCTAAGAATAATTTCAATCAATCCATTCATAGGATAGTCAGATTAATTCAGCCCTCACTAGAATACAACCAGCGTTTGCTAGATCAGACCAAAGGTCCATTTAGTCAAGGATCACTGTTACAATATATCTCAAATCTGGAAAAAAACCCCACAGACACAGCCTTCTTTCGTAGCTTTCTCCAAGGAAGCTCCGTTAGGTCATTCTTTAAACATCAGTACTAATGTGCATGGCAGTGTCTGCCTAAAAGATGGAAGCCTCAATCTATTGCATATTTTCATTTGCATCTAAAATTTCTATATCACTCAATTAGCCCAGCATCCTGAACAGTTTGCAACTCTTTTTAAAAAGTTATCAAAAAATATAATGCCATTTGATAAACTAGTAACCACCAGGGTGGTATCTACCATAACCGAAGAATAAGTATTGAAATGTCCACAGTGTAGCATAAAATCAATATAAAAGCTGCACACACACAAAAATCCAGATAATTGAAGAAATAATTTGTTTGAACATCTAAATTGTACCAAAACCTAATTCTGTTTACACAATAAACTTGGCTTATGCCAGGTTTGGCCATGCCTTTACATTGATCAGCTTTCTTAATTCACACAATACTTTGAACAATGAACTAATCACATGAATTAGGTTCTAGAAACTAGTAGGCTAAAAATATTGGTTAAGGATATTATGGTTACTTGGGTCCCACACATCAACTCATAATACTATATTTTTTATGCAACGGCTTGATTTATGCATTCTCATTCATTCTCATGATGCTTTCACTGTTCAGCTCCATTCCTAGTTCCGTTTGATTGGATTCCTGCAAGTCAATTAAAAATGGGGAAACCTGTATGTATTAGACACCCCAGCAAACATATGCCAAGTGTGGAGATGAATCAAAAGGAGTTGAACACCTTCCTTTTCTCCTGTCATCTTAAACAAGGATATTATACTGTTTTGGTAAAGCAAAAGCGCCTACGTAAAAAAAAAAAAAAGACACAATAATTCTGCTGTAGAAGACGGGCTTCTGAGTCTGTCACTATGCTTTTTACAGTTTTATGAATTACAGCTTATTTCTACCTAGGGCTGTGATCCTAGGCCGTTTCACAGCCTTAAATAAGCAGGAATGATTCATGTTCCATGATCTTATTTTTTTTCCCTTCCTCCAGCCACAATATTAAATGAAAGAGAACAAAGTTCTCCCCATTTCCGATACGCGTGAGAGTCACATACAGAGAAACACACGAGGGAAATTCTGTGCGTTGGCAATGAATGAAAGAACCAAAATTCAATTAGGTTCAATAAAGATCTCCATGAAATAATAAGAGGAGTGAAGAAACAGACCATCCCGTTGGGCTCGATGACAAAACAGACACAGTTCTCAATATACTATATAAGAAATCTGGAAAGTAGATGAATGGGAAAAATGTCAGGAACAAATCATGATATGGCAGGTAAAAAAAAAATATTTACTTTCTTTTCATTCTGGCTTCTATTTTTGTTTTATAAGAATTCTCCAAGTTCACCAAAAATAATTAACATAAAATAAAAATAATACAATAAAATAGAAATAGAAGAAAATGAAATGAATAGACCCTTGGTTCCTGAAAAAGTCTCTAGAATGTAAGTGAAAAAGTTTCTTGAGATAGGAAAGGCGGCCAATAAATTTTACAAACAAACAAACAAACAAACAAGAAACGACACTCTAGAAGAAAAACTTCATTCACACGATCATCAGGTCAGTCAGTTCCTAAAATAAGTTCATTTATTGCATTCATTTGCTTGTTTTCTGCCCAACTCAATAAGTGACTCTGGGTGGCTTACAATTCTAAAATATAGAATCAAAACAATTAAAAAACAATAAAAGAGTAAAATGGTTATTACTGTCACATGATTGTTTTGGGGTTGTCCAAAAGATTTAAATACAGTGGATTAATTTATGTGATACAAGCTTATATAAAAAAAGCTGTACCAGTTAATAGCTTACTATTGGACCAAGTTTAAGACTTGGGTATTTGATCTATCTATGTCTTAAATGGAACTAAGTTTTGAGAAATAATGCCATGGTTTATAGGGTGGCCCAACTATTTGGGTGATCAGCAGGGAACTTCCAGGTAGGGCCACATCTTCAGAATATATTGTTGATATTTTTTATGTGTAAGCAACCAGAGCCACTCCTAAAGTAAGCAACTTTATTGTTCTTGACCTAAGATACAAGAACCTCCCCAGACTACTTGGCTTCCCCTGGGAATGACCAGACAAGACTTCATGGATCTTGGGAGAAATCAAACTTATGCTTCTTGTGGGTATACAGGGACTCTAAGCTACGTCCTCACTTGATCCCTCCTTCCAGCCTAGCTGGCAGTTTCCCATCATTAATCAAGAAGACGATAATGATGTTGTGTAAAAATTTCCACTAGCACTATAAACAACTGTTTGCTAAAAACATGCTTATTGACCTTGGCACTCATTTCATTATGGGAGGATGGCATTACTTATGTTCTTCTGATCTATTCTAGTATCGTGACATCTAAAATGATAAATTAATTTGTGTGAGCTTCCCTTGATGAATAAAACTAATTATTTCATTAGGTTCAGTGTTGGAGAAGATAAATATACAAATATACCACTATTAATAATTGCTTCTTAATTTCTCTGTCAGATAAAATGATGCAGCCATCTTGTAAATTTATCAAATAAAACATTTTCAGTGGAAATGTACAACACAGCCATCAAAACATAAAAAAAAATACTGGGAGGATGAAATTGATTAGTGGCAAATAGTTGCAGCAATCAAGTTTATTTGAAAAGAGAGGACCATTTCTGTTGTTCAATCCATATTCCACTCAGACTATTATTTGCTGTTTATAACATTAAATCTTGATTTTGGTGTCAAGAGAGAGCCAATTCTTGTAGCAATCCAACTTTATATGTGCAAGTCCCTCTCCCAGAAAGTGCAACCCTTATCACATTTATTTGCAACCACATGGAAGCTCATGATTCCCCCCATAAGTGTTTTATATATTTTAGAACATTTTCAATATGATTTAAAAAGTACTTTAACATAGTAGATGTTAAGTTCAATCAATGGATGGAATATACTCTCCCAACCTGGTAGATTTATCTGAATGGGAGGATAAGAATGCAAAGGATGTCAACAAGCATCAATCATCAACAAACATTGTAGGAACTACAAGTCTCTTTTGAGAAGTAGAGCAGGTCAAGTATGAAATCAGTAAGTGCATAAATTCTGAATTAGTCTTTCCTCTCGCTCAGGAGTTACCATGTATCTAACATTTGCTGGAATAGTGATTGATTGATTCATTCATTCGTTCGTTCATTCAATTTCTATAACTGCCCATCTCAATCAATGACTCTAGGCAGCTTACAATTCAAAACATACTGTATATTACAATTAAAACAATAAAAACACTTCAAAACAATGAAAACTATTAACAAAACAAAAAATCCAAAATAAATACACACAGCAGCTGAAGTACCCATGTTTTCCTGAAAATAAGACCAGGTTTTATATTAATTTTTGCTCCAAGAGGCGCATTAGGGCTTATATTTTGGGAAATTCAGTACCAAATGTGTCCATCTGGCTGACAATCTTAACTGGGGCTTATTTTTGGGGTGGGGTTTATATTATGAGCATCCTGAAAAATCATGCTAGGGCTTATTTTCCGGTTGGGTCTTATTTTGGGGGGAAAACAGGGTATTTGGCCAGTTAACAATAAAGCCAAGATTGGGGCCATCCTGTTCTTCAAGGAGAGCCACAAAGCAGGGGCTACTGCTGAACATGTCTCTCTCCTCATCCTTGCTGATGCTCTTTGGCTAATGGGATCTGCAGCATGCCCAGCCTGCTATAGATCAAATTGGATGGGTAGAGCCCCTTGGAAAAAGGTGGCCCCCTCAAGTAATTTGGCCCCACGCCATGTACAGATGACAACCAACAGCTTGAATTGTACCTCAGAAACACACTGGTAACCAATGCAGCTCACATATTCCATATTATCTGTCAATTGTAAATACGTAAACCAATGGCAGACACCTCCTTCTGATTCTAACTCTTTAGATTTGCTGAAAGGGTTGAACTGAAATGTATTATTTGACTGTATATCTGCCATTATTTACCAGCCACGCAGCTGCGTTGTGCACCAGTTGAAGTTTGCAAATCTGATTGCATCGAACAATTGTCTGTGTATGTGTGCGTTTCTGTGTTTACTTTAATTCAGAAATGTTTTAACAAATATAATTTAGTACAATTTAATGCAGTGCAATCTATCTTATTTAAGCCTTCCTAACTTTGGATGTAATCAGTTATAATTATGACATGGTAGATTTGCTTCTTATTAATTTAATAATCATCCCAGGGAAGTATGTTTATATTGAAGCTTTGGAACATAAATCATATTTTTTTTGTTTTTAAATGATACTGTATTGTCTGAACGAGACAGCTGCGGAGAGTGGAAGTATAAAATATACGTAGAATACTACATTTAGTATTCCTTGATCACCACTTTATCCCCCCACTCCCAATTTGACGAAAATAATTTTCTTGGCCTTGGTGTCACACCAACTTTGTGACCATGAGAACAGGTTTTGTCAAAAGAGCAGAAGCCACCCTGAGCAAACCAAAAGCTCTCTTTAATTATCCTTCTTTCTTTTAATGCTGCATTGTAAAACATGCATATCATTCATAAAGACAAGAAAAAACAATGTTGCTAAACTTTAAACAAGAACAAAACAACACAAGCTACCAACAACTACATTTAGACACCTCTGATCAATGCAGAGAATGTAACATTCCGAGGAATATTTAAGCCCTTCTCTTGCGTAAATACAAGCAAGAACAACTGACACATCCAATTGACACGTCTGCACCAATGATACAACAAACCATATCCTCATTGCAGAGAAGCGTGCATATGATTACACTTACCCTTAATTGACCCCTTTCACAATTCATCTGTTGTCTTGAGATCTACAAGGAATTTTGGAGAAAGAGGGAGAGAGAAAAAAAAAGATTAGCAAGGAATGCTGTTGTAAGAAGATAATTTATGAGCAATGTTGACAAGGCTGACTGTGTAATATGGAGGGAGAAACAGACCTGGAAATAAGGAGATAGGATTCTAAGAAACAATCTGGCCTAAACCAGAATGGAGAATCTTTGAGCAGACATCTAGAACAGGGGTCCCCAACCTGTGGGACGCAGCTGCAGCGAAAATGGGGCTGGGCTAGCAAGCCTCATGTGGGTGCTAGTTCCACCCTGTTTGCATCACATGGGTGCTAGCTCTGCCCCATTTGCAGCCTGCACATGCTCGCAGCCCCGTTTGCATGTGTACACGTGTAAAATGCTTTCCCTCTCCCTTTCCTTCCAGTCCACCGAGAAAGGTTGGGGATCTCTTATCTAGAGTATATACATTCATGTCTGAACATTCAGAGGAGGTCCAAGGATTTTTTTTTTAATGCATTTACTTATTTGATTTGATTTCTATAGCTGTCCATCACAAAAACTGACTCTGGATGGCATACGTCGTAATACAATTAAACACAATTGCAACAGTACCAAATAAATATGCCACACAATTAATCAGTGGAACAATTTGCCTCCAGAAGTTGTGGATGCTCCAACACTGGAAGTTTTTAAGAAGAGATTGGATAGCCATTGGTGTGAAATGGTATAGGGTTTCCTGCCTGAGCAGGAGGTTGGACTAGAAGACCTCCAAGGTCACTTCCAACTCTGTTATTCTATTCTATTCTATTCTATTCTATTCTATTCTATTCTATTCTATTCTATTCTATTCCATCCCATTCCGTATAAAGATTCTATTCTATTCTATTCTATTCTATTCTATTCTATTCTATTCTATTCTATTCTATTCTATCTGAAAGTTATCAAGGTTGAAAAGATCTGGCTCAGGAATTCTGGGAGCTGAAGTCCATGCATCTTAGAACACAAGGAGGAAATCCCACCTTTCATCATGTCCCCTTCAACATCTTAATAACAGAAAAATAGAGTTGGAAGGCATCGTGGAGGTCTTCTAGAGAACCTCTTCCTCAAGCAGGACACCCTACACCATTTCAGACAAATGGTTGTCCAGTCTTTTTTTGAAAGCCTACACAACTTTTGAATCAAGCTATTACATTGGTTGATTGCTCTAACTGTTAGGAATTTTCTCCTTAGTTCTAGTTTGCGTCTCTCCTTGGTTAGCTTCCATTCATTCATTCTTGTCTTGCCTTTTGGTGATTTGGAAAATAGTTGAACCCTCTCATCCATGTAGGAGCCCCTCGAACATTGGAACAATGCTTTCATGCCATTGCTATCTAGTCCTTCTTTTCATTCGACTAGAGACATATCCAATTCCTGCAACTATTCTTCATATGTTTTAGACTCCAGCCCCCTAATCATCTTTGTTGCTCTTCTTTGCACTCTTTCCAGAGTCTGAATATATTTTTTATATTGTGATTACCAGAACTGGACGTAGTATTCCATGTGGTCTTACTAAGGATTGGTAAAGCAGTACTAGAACTAGAACAATCTCAAAGTCGCAAAGTTGAGAAACACTGCTCTACTTCTTTTTGGAGAAAACAGGTGTTGTCCAGAGAAGAGGGAGATTCAGACTAGCCAGACTCATGAGATATAAGAGGGAAGGAAGAGAAGGTATTTTCAAAGCTATATAGAAAAAAATGGCATCAACAATGCACAGCTAAGTAAATGATCTTCATTTCTTAATTATGTTGCTTTAATTCTTCTGCAAATTCTTTCTCCCCTTAATTTAATCTTAGATTAAAGAAAGTAAAAGACATTAAAGAAAGTAAAGAGCCAACAAATAGTAACTTTCTTGTAAAATATGGGATATCATCAATGATGTCTCCAAGAGGTAAATTTCTTAGGTATCTTCATGCAAGCAATGATCTTGTGAGTAGGTCTTAAGCATCCACAAACTGTCAGGAGAAGCAAGAGACATACAGACCAAGGAGAAAGAAGATAAAAACTACAGTATTCCAGTTCAAATGGCAGAGTTTGGTGGGGGTGATGGAGGAAAGAAAAGTTATGGATTATCTGTCATCACTTACGGTTCCCACAGACTAGCCGTGTGGTAAACAAGAATATCTTCCTTTACAAAAATCAACCACAAAAGATGACCTGGGCCTCACAAATCAGTTCATAGATCTACCAAAGCTCACCACAAAATGAATAAAAAAATCCTTCAATGTTATCAGGCCAGAATGTCAATTCTATACACACACAAACACACATACTATTGTTTTTGAAACCTGTGATCCAAGAAATATCTTAAGAAGACTCCAAGATCCTTGAGTCTTATTGACAATTCCTTTTGGGATGATCCTAACACTAGAAACTGTAGCTAGACAACACTTTTGTTTGAAGTCTACACACAAAGTGACCTATACACTGTGCATAGTTAATATGTTTTTTCCAGAAGTACCAATAGAGGAAAATGTTTCTGTATGTATTCATGGAAGGAAGGAAGGGAGGGAGGGAGGGAGGGAGGGAGGGAGGAAGGAAGGAAGGAAGGAAGGAAGGAAGGAAGGAAAGAAGGAAGGAAGGAAAGAAGGAAGGAAGGAAGGGAAAAAAAGGACTCTACAAGCCTCTGACAATGTAGATAAAGTCTTCTTTCTTTACAGTCACAGGGGAAAACTGGGTATAATTTAGAATATAAAACTGATTTATATAAGGAGAATATCTGAAACCGCAAAATATGTTGTACAAATGGAACGTGCATCTAGAATTTGGAAAATGCCAATAATAAAAATGCCAAAGTTCTTTAGTACATAATTTGATTTTTTGGGGAAAAAATGGGCTAATATTTCTGTTATCCTGGCAATACATTTATACTATTTGGGAAGTCCTTGGTAGATTGCTATTGGTATTCTTAGGTTTCAATCTAAAGATGGATGGAATTTTTGCTTAATTAGTTCTTTTCAAGAACTTAACCCAACTTACTTATTTAGTGTTTTTAGACCATCCATCTCTGTCAAGGAGGGCCTCTGGGTGGTGTACACTGTTACACACAGTATAATATCAGCATACAAAAAGGATATATAATTAAAATTAAAATATTAAAATGTATTTAAGATTAAATATTTTGAAATAATAAAGTTTGTAAAACAATTTCAAAGAGACAAGAAAGTTCAATAAGGCAATTTAACCCTATTAAAATTGGTTAATAAAGTCAGAGGGAGGTCTCTTGTGGCACATTTCTTTATGCATGAAATGAAAGAAGTTGACATTGACAAAAACCAAGTCAAAAATATTAATAAATAAGAGGTATTGTTTTAGGTCTTGCAGGCTTTTGAATGTTTGTCCTTAAAATATTGCCTTGGAAATCTTGCGTGCTCAGCCAAACAAAGGGACTTTGTCCCCAGAAAACATTTTGTGAAAGATATAAATTATGTGCTTATAATGCAATATCGAAAGAAGCCAATGGAACACAAAACTATAGTTAAATTCTTTTTCAACAGAGGGACTTGAAAGATGAAGTTTGAGCTTGAAAGCCTTCAGGTGCTTTCTCTTCATAACTCCAAATAGTCTTCTTGTGTCTATGTTGAGGAAAATACACTCCCTTCTTCTTTTCAAAATGACATGTTGGTCCTGGGTACACTGGAAGCCAGTGCTTAAAGATCTACCAGACCAGGAATGGCTTTGAAGGCACATCTCATCATTCAATGATGAAGTGGCTGGTTTATTTCCCAGAAGAAACCTTGAAGGACTCCAGCAACAAGCTGTAAAAGGATGATGACTACCTTCCAAGAAAATCTTGCTTTATATATCTTCGTATATATATTTTTACAACTGTTGGACTTCCAAATGTCACCTATTTCACATATAACATATTAGAAGTAGGACTTTGCTGGGCAATATAGAAAGTTGGGTTTTATTGATATCTTCAGGTTGAATGTAAGAATTGTAGATGTGCATTTTTCACAATGACAATCAATTACATAAAAAACAATGACAATCAATTACATAAAAAACAAAAAAGATATGTTAATTTGAATTAGTGGAGAATCTAGTATCTGCTGTTAAACACTATAAAGAAGAAAAGAAAAAGAAATGAACAACCAGGAATCAATTTGATATTGAACTAGAAACATCCCATCTCATGTTGATTTTTTTGTGATTATCCTGAAGATTGCTATGTAGTATTCTATGTGAACATATGATATATTGTTTTCTATTATATTATCTAGACTACTTTACTCCATTGAATTAAGTTCTACTCTTGGTGATATTATGGACACAAGAACATATTTTATTTTTTAACTTTTGGTCAAACCTTTTGTTGACCTCATGATAGCTACCCATCCATATACAAATCAGTTCCAAACCTGATTATGTTTTCAAGATTATCCTTATTAATTAGCAGTTGCCACCTAAGCTCAACATATATTGTATATGCATTCAGGTCTCAACATTCAGAAAGAATTCAGAATCTGTCATCTCCGTTTCTTAATATTAACATATTCTACTTTATTAAGGATTTTCTTTCTCCCTTTTGATAGATTCTTACCCACATATAAATATTTATAAAATTAAGGAAGTTCTCCAAGTAGCTTCATCAACTTCCCTACAGTAGATTCAGGGGTGTGCTTAACTTGTTTCTGAATGCTTCATACAAGCCTGATGAGTAGCTTGTAGAAGGAGAAAGAATTAAAACTAAGCATCACAGAATGCAATGGAATGAATAGGCATTAAAAAAATGACTAAGCAATCAAAACACTAATGAAAATTTTGTATTTACAATACCAACACTATAGAAGCTCGGATTCCCAATAAAACCAGTGCGCAAATACAGTGTATCATCTTGGACACCATGCTTACTTTGGCCATTTTCTTGTAAATATTTGTAATGAAAAGTCTTCTTTAATTAAGGAAATATAGTTTTGAATTCTAATGTCCCAACTCTTGAAGTAGAATTATAGAACCATAAGGTTGGAAGGGATCTTGAAGATTTCTAGTCCCTGGCCAAGGCAGGAGATCTTACTGTATTTGGGACAAATGGTTTTCAAATCTCTTCTTAAAGACCTCTAACGATGGAGCACTCATAACTCCAGAAGCAAGTTGTTTCATTGATTAACTGTTCTCACTGTCAAGAAATTTCTCCTTATTTCCTAGTTGGATCTCCTTCTGATGACCATCCATCCACTGCTTTGGTGAATAGGTTAATCCCTTTTTAATCTATGAGAGTCCCTTAAATACTGGAAGATGGCTATCTTGTCACCCCAAACAATGTGATGTACATGAGGAAGTTTTCATAACTTGATAAATTACCTAAGAGGTCTTTATTTCTCAATTTCTGAAGGGAAAAAATTGTTGCATCCAGTCTTGGTTGCCACAATATAAAAAAAAGTTGTTGAGACTCTGGAAAGGGTGTGGAGAAGAGCAATAAAGATGATTAAGGGGCTGGAGATTAAAACATATGAAGAACGGTTGCAAGAATTGAGTATGTCTATTCTAGTGAAAAGAAGGACTATGGAGTGACATGATAACAGTGTTCTAATATTTGAAAGGCTGTCACAAAGAAGAGAGGGTCAACCTATTTTCCAAAGCACCAGAAAGCAAGACAAGAAGCAATGGATGGAAACTAATCAAGGAGAGAAGCAACCTAGAACTAAGGAGAAATTTCCTGACAGTGAGAACAATTAACCAGTGGAATGGCTTGCCTTCAGAAGTTGGAAGTGCTCCATCGCTGGAGGCTTTTGGAAAGAGACTGGACAGCTATTTGTCTGCAATGGTATGATTAGGGGGCTGGAAGCTGCCACAAAGAAGAGGGGGATCAATCTTGGTCAACCAAGAGGGACTTCATCACTGGAGGTTTTTAAGAAGGATCTGGACAACCATTTGTCCAGAATGGCATAGGGTCTCCTGCTCGAGCAGGGGGTTGGACAATAATACCTAGAAGGTCCCTTCCAACTCTGTTACTCTGTTATTAAGATATTGAATGGGATATGATGGAAGGTGGGACTTCCTTCTTTAAGAGATATTACTATCTCCTGGGAGATTTGGAAGACTGTACTGAATATGTTTTAATTTAACCCAATCTTGGGTTCCTTTGAGATTAATGTTCAATACTTCTCCACATACAGGGTCTCACAGAGAATGAATGTGGGTCACACAGCACAATTTAATTAGGGCTTTGAAACATAATACATAATAAAGTAGCTTCTGAGGCTAAAATGGAGAAAAGATTATGCAAGAATCCAAAGACAATTTACAAGCTGTAAGAAAAGAAAAATATTTCCAGAAATAAACTTGTAAAACAAAGAAGAATCCGATATGGTAAAATCTGGAATATTTAAGTTTTGTGTACTGTAGATGTTACAAAGCAAAGCCCCAGAGAATCCTTATCTATGTTTAATATTCAGATAAATCCTCCTTTTTTACCTAATAATAGCTGCACTGAGGTTTATTTAATTTACTTGTACTTTGAAGTAGCATAAGAAATTGTTGGCGAACAAGCTGTACAGTTCCTATCGCAACCACAATGGGAATAATGTGATATAAATGCAATAGCATGAGCAGAGAACTGAAGTATAGCATTGCTTAGTATTCAAGGACTCGCTTTCCCTAACCCCGTACAAGGTGTATTACAGTTTATTGTGCCATTAATCATTTCTATTCACCCTAAGCACAATATTATTACAAAATAGTGTTAGGAGAGATGTTCTAAAGGCATTTTTGGAACTATGAGATAGGAGGCTGGGCAGAGAGAGGGAGACAAGTTCCAGAATGCCATTAAGGTAGAGTCAGCTATAGAAGGACCTGTTTTTCATAATGAAAACCTCTGAATGGACATAAGGAGAATATTTTCAACTGAATTGGGTTATTGACAGCAAGGAAAAATACCTAATAATAATTTGGTGAGTGTGATTCTGATTTTAAAACCAGCAAAACAAACCAGCAAAGGGTTTAAAGGGTTTCAATTAGTATTGTTGTAGTCTTTAAAACCATGCTGTCAACTCTTCTTGGCAAATATCAACAGTAAGGTGGGTTCGGTAGAAAGTCTAGAGTTGGCCAACCTATGACACATATGTCAAAGCTGACATGCTACAATGTTTTGGGTGACATGCCAAAGTTCACTAATACCCAACAACTATTCTTGAAAGCATGCAGTGTTGCCATGTGATTTTAGCAGGCTGTGGAAACTTGTGAGAATGGGGTGTGCTCTGATGCAGCCTCCAGACTCTCTGGAAGTTGTGTAAGAGGGTTGTGTTCTCATGTGTTCTCTGGAGCCTCCAAAAGTCATGTGAGAATGGGGTGTGCCTTTGCATGGTTTTCTGAGGCCGCTGAACAGCATTCTCCAAAGTTGCTTCAAAAATGAAAACCTTGTGTAACGCAGAGCTGCCTGAGGAAATGGATAATGTTGTTCTCCCCCAATCCAAATTAATTAACAGATGAGTAATTACAGAACTTATAGAATAACTAAGTTGGAAGAGACCTTGGAGATGTTCAAGGAAGGTGACCTTATGCACCCCAAACAAATGGCTGATTACACAAGACTGTCACCAAAATTATTGAGTGCTATTTTCTCTCTGTCTAGGGAAAATCAGAAATGGGATCAGTTTACCCCTGGCCAATGTCCAATATATATCATTTGAATATTAGGAAGCATTTTACAATAGAAACTTTCTATCTGGCCTGAAAACTAGTATTTCTTTTTAATCAATTAAAAAAAATATAATTCTCAAATTATATTAATATTTGAAATGACTGGATTTTCCTTGCAGGGAAAAAGTGTACACATTTTGCTTGTCTACTCATTACAACACATCTCAATCCATCTAACTTATTACTGTTTATATTATTAATGAAGAAAACTATGGATTATGAATTCATGGTAGATTATGTTTTAATGTTCCCCAAACAGAATCATAATTGGCAAAAGAGCTTTTAGTATCAAGCTTCAGTGCACTGGAATGCACTCAAAAATGATTTTATAAATCACACACAGAGCTTCAATGGCATTCTATCATGACAAGGCATTTTTTAATTGCTCGCACAATTTTTGTCTCTCTATGGTAATTATTTAAATGGATGGGAGTGCACAATCCCTGTGTCTGGTTCAGTTTGGGATCAGGACTTCACCCTGGTTGTTTCACCCTCTGGAAATCACCCTCATCCTCCTTGGACCCCAGATCGCATTCTACCACAATTATATAAGTTTACCTACAATTCATCAATTCCATTTATTGAAAAAGGGCCTGAATTGAAGAGTCTTTCTTTATCCTTCAGGTCAATTTTGGGCCTCACAGGAATGGAAAATAGGTGTGTAACACTTGACCTAAGTATGTATCATTATTAATATGTCTAAAGGATAACAAAACTGCCACTTTTTTTGTTTCTCTGCATAATGCATATAAATCATTAGATGGTGGACTCGAATTCCTACATACATCACCAACAAATAGTTCTTTTTTTTTTTACATTTTATGAGGAGGAAGTTACAGTCTTTGGCTATCTGGTTGCACATCCATGTGATTGTACTGTTACAAGATGGTTGTGTTTATTTGTTTGTTTGTTTGAAGCACAATCTGCCTTGCTGTAGGTTAAAAGCATCACTCTGTATCTTGTACTCTGAGATGGTAAGAGGACCGTACTTGATCTCTTTGATATTTCTACCAGATTTTTTTTCTCTTTAAAAAGTATCACGATCTTCCAGTTTACATGTAGAACCTCTTGAGAGAGGAAAAAAAAGGTAGGATTCCTTATTCTGAATCACAAGTACCCAAAACCCAAACATTGTAACACTGGGAAATCATTTTAGGGATAATCTAAAATGCAGTGGAAATTCCTGTCCAGGGTTAAACACAGTTTCAAAAAAAAACTAATCTTTCCCGAATTCCATGCTGACACCTCCCAAGTCACTTCCTTGCAATCTTTAGCCATATCATCACCACTTTCAGAAGGTATTTTATAGCATTTAAAAACTCTCAGAGGCTTTTCCGTGATCAGTTTCTAGATTTATTCTATTTAAAAAAAAAAAAAAAGAAAGAAACAAGAAACAAGCAAGGAAAGGTAGAAAGCAAAATACCCAGGCCATCTTGAGAATCAAGGAAGCACTTCCCACTCCTAGACATGGATTATTATTATTTTTTTTTTGACTGCATAATCAGCACAAGGCAAAGCACATTTATATATGCACACACATCCTGTTTGTGTTTTACTGGAGATGAACCCCCAAAAAGCAATTCAGAAGGTGCTTTTGTAGCAATGGTGAAATAGATAGACTTAAAAAAAAAAAGTCATGTTGCAATATTACAAAAAGCAAGGTTTTCCTCTAGTTTAATCTCCTACACACCTCTAATATGTCCCCTGGAAGAGGACTCATTAAAAGCAGCTGAAACCGTGTCTGCTTCTAATACCATCTAATCTAATTATCTCATTTCATCTATATACACGGGGCTCTGCTGTGTCTTAATTGCAAACTGGGGTCAGTGATATGTTTGCTCACCAAGTCCTCTTCATTTCATCTCCCCTTCCCTTTTGTTACCTTACTTCTGGTTATATAGCCTGCTGGGCCTGCCTTTCTGATAGGATCAACATTCAGCATTCCATGAATATGAATATAGAATAGAATATAGAAAGCAAACATGCTAATAATTTTAACTGCTTTGATGGCATATACTGTAGACCTTTGCAGATACAGGTTTGGAATCCAGAGTAAAAGTAAGGTTAAAGGGATTTTTCACTTGATATTCATGATCCCCTTCTCATCTGCAGACAGCAAAATTTGTTACAGTAAAACTATACTAGAATTGAGGCTGTTTCAGCATTAGTTTAACTAACGGGTCTTCAAACTTGGCCCTTTTATGATTTTTGGACTTCAACTCCCAGAATTCCTCAGCCAGTGTGCCTGGTTTAACCAAACAGAATACCAATATAGTTAGTCCTTGAGTTACAACTACAGTTTAGGATTGGAATTTCCACCATAAATCAGATGGGTTGTAAAGCGAATCAACGAAAAACCGGATCTGATTTTATTACCATTTTTACTGTGATTAGGGAATCACGTGAAGTATTAATACCACTTTACAATGCCTTAGTAAGGCCACACTTGGAATACTGCATCCAGTTTTGGTCACCACGATGTAAAAAAGATGCTGAGACTCTAGAAAGAGTACAGAGAAGAGCAACAAAGATGATTAGGGGACTGGAAGCTAAAACACATAAGGAACGGTTGCTGGAATTGGGTATGTCTAGTTTAACTAAGAGAAGGATGATATCTCAGGGGCTGCCCCAAAGAAGAGGGAGTCAAGCTATTCTCCAAGGCGCCTGAAGGCAGGACAAGAAGCAACGGATGGAAACTGATCAAGGAGAGAAGCAACTTAGAACTAAGGAGAAACTTCCTGACAGTTAGAACAATTAACCAGTGGAACAACCTGCCTCCAGAAGCGGTGAATGCTCCAACACTGGAAGTCTTTAAGAAGAGACTGGACAGCTATTTGTCTGAAATGGTGTAGGGTTCCTGCCTGAGCAGAGGGTTGGACTCGATAACCTCCAAGGTCCCTTCCAACTTTATTATTATTATTATTATTATTATTATTATTATTATTATTATTATTATTATTATTATTATTATTATTGTTGTTGTTGTTGTTGTTGTTGTTGTTGTTGTTGTTGTTGTTGTTGTTATTATTATTATTATGTGATCATTAAGTGAATCACACAGTTTTTAAGCAAATCTGGCTTCCCCAATTGACTTTGGTTGTTGGAAGCTGGCTGGCAAGGTTGCAAATCATGATTATGTGACCACGAGACACTGCAATCATCACAAATGTGAGCCGATAAGCAAGCTCTTGAATTGTGATCCTGTGGTTGTAACTTCAAGATGGGTCATAATTCACTTTTTCCAATGCTGTTGTAACTTCAGACTGTTAAACAGCCATAAGTCAAGGACTACCTGTAAATCTAAACTATGGGGCATAAACTACAGCATATGTGGCAGATGTAGCTAAGCATATTGTCATGGGTCCGACAGATGAAACTCTTCAAAAGAACTTTGAGGTATTGTTTACCTTAAAGAATCTTTTATTCGAGAAACAAAGTATCTGCACTACATAGTTAAAGCCAAAAACTGAATTCCCCTCCCCTGGGCACAAAGTAGCAAAGCACAATTCCCTCCTCCAATTAACAGTCATAAATCACATTCCCCAATTAGCTTGAAGTGCAGGCTTTCTCCCCCGCTCTCCAGCATCCAAAATCTTTATCAACTTGGGGCGCAATAACCTTGGATTCCCACGGCTGAGTTATTGTTGTTATGAGTAACTGGACTCTCATCCACATCCCCCCTCCCAGCATCAACTAATTCTAAAAGCAAAAGAGTGAAATGGCTGCATTTCCATCTGTTGTCAAAGCAAGAACATCCAATGTTAGCAATGTTGACACATATATTATTTCATCTGTTGGTACTTTAGCAATCCATTTTGGATGGAACTGAGATTCATGGCTAGATTGGGATCAGAATCCAGGTCTCAGTTCTAGTTTAACAGTGAATGGCATTTTACACAATGGCATTAAAGTGAGTGGACTCATGGTTTTATTTTGGTTCAATATTCCTTAAAAAATAATATAAACAATCCTGAGCTTTTATGAGGTATCATACCTACAAATTCTTAGGTTACCAAGCTATCAGCAGTACCCTGATGCATACTTAGAAGAAATAGTGGTTTTAGGATCCTGCCTGTTTCTTTCAGCCTCTCTCATTCTTAACGTTCCCCAAAATGTACAGAAAATGCACAAAGCACCAGAAAGCAGTTTAAAGAAAGAAAACTTGTTTTTTTTTCAAGGTGGCATTCACATACACAAACACGCACAAGCTTTATTAATGTGAGCCTCTAACACCATTTCTACTTCAAGCAACAATATACCTTGATCTTATGAAAACAACAATTTGTAGGCAACTATAAAACATTTTTTTTTTAAAAAAAATGTTCTCTATTCTGGGGACTCACAAAAGCAAAGAGCACTGAATTAGCAGTAGGGAGCTATATTTTATAGTGTGTATGCTTGCACGTGTGTGATTTACATATCAAGATCTGGGTCAAGATTGATTTTATTCCGTTGTAGTATTTTACAGAGGCTAGACTGCTATAAATTTCATTTTAGCCGGCTCTGGATTTAAATATTCACGCCAAAAGAGAAGGGCACAAAAGCACAGGGCCTTCCATAAATTTGGCTTATTTTGTGCTTATTTTCATTTTATTGTTGTGTTTGGCAACGGGATGCTGCATCTTTCAGTTAGAGAATTACTATTCTCCCAAAGACAGAGGAGGCTTTGCAAGGATTACGGGGAAGGGTTTGCTAAGCGCCAATCAAATGCATCCTGGAGATTTGAGCAGCCATGTTGTTGCAAAGGTGTTTTTTTTTCCCCTTTCCTTTTTAAGTCAAGATGAAATCAGAAAGAACTAATATTTGCTGCCTATGAGGGAAATCAGTATTATTATTTCCCATATTGCTAATTGAGGGATAGGGAGTGTTGTGTCCTGAGTCTGCAAAAGCAGGCTCGGGACGTTGCAAGAGTCCCGGGCATTTGCAAAAGCTGCCCGGGACCAGACTGAGTGGCGCCGGCCTTGTGCACATGCGCAAGGCGGGAAAAGACCGCCTCATGATTGGTTGGATTTGCCCGGGGATCAGAAGGTATAAATAGAGGCCTGCGTGCCTCTGCTCGGGTTGTTCGTAGAATGGAAGCAGAGAATAAAGACTTGTTAGAAATGCTTCGTCTCAAGCGCCATTATTCTCCGGACTTAACAGGGAGAAAATCCAAGACTCAGAAAGCTGTTGAATTACTTAAGACTGTCTCGTGAGTTCAAGGCAGGAACAAATCTAAACTGGGGCTTGCTGATTTGCAGAGCTGTATTTTAGCCACTCTCTTCTGATCTGCTCGAAGCGAGAAAACCAGTGGGAAATAAACCACTGAGAAGTGCTGCCATTTTTAATAGGGGCACACAATGAAAAAGGACAGCCATTCACAGCTAAATCAGAGAAGACAAATGGGACATTTCATTAGGAATAAACTCTCTTTTTTTTTTTTACAAAAATGCTCTGCTGCCAGGGCCATTGAGAAAACGACAATCCCAGGGGCTCTTGCTTTGCGTTGCAACAAGGAATCCGATTAAAGTCGGGCAAGGCAGTGAATACGATCCATACTAAAATGTCTTCACATATGTTGCTATTTATGTGCACCACACCTGGATCTTCAGCTTAGTCAATTTTCATTTATTCAACAAATCAGGGTTTTATAATAGGAGGACAACATGTCTTCATAAAGGCCATATTGGACTTTATGGGGTCTATTGAGAACTGCACTTCAAAAATGGCCTAGACTAGGACCTATTTGGGAAGAGGATGATGGGAAAATTAAGAGGTAATATTAAACCAGGGGTCTTCAAACTTGGTCCTTTTATGACTTGTGGACTTCCTCCCAGAATTCCTCAACCAGCATGCCTGTAAGGGTCAAGTTTGAAAACCCCTGTCCTAAGCCTTTGCTTAAGACCCTAGTTTTAAACATCTTGATTCCTCCCAGAACCCCAAAGACACATAGACTTTATTGGGTATAATTTGCCTTTGGAAAAATTGAAGTAGTTTTTGTAAGATGGTTGAAATGATCAATTAAGGCTTTGGACAGTCAGATTTGTGTGTCTTATTCTGTTGATTGTTGACTGGAAGCTGCTAACCATTTTCTACAGAGCTTTGTATTGTCAACAATGGATCTGATTAGAGAGATGGTACTGTAGCCTTCACCTCAGGAATTCAAATAAATGTAGGTGTCTAATCCCCAAATTTATGAGCAGTGAAATGGAGAGGATGGTTTTTTTTCAAGTGTGTCCAGGAAAAGGAGAAACTGCTGGATCTTCTCAGTGTGTGGCAGAGGAGAGGGATATAAACTTAATGAACAAATGAAAAAGAAACAATAGCAAAAGTAAGAGTCTTGGTTGGGCCTCTTTTCCTGAAGTTGCCAAGATGGCTTAGTCCAGGAGTAGGCAACCTTGGCTCTTTTATGACTCGTGGAGTTCAACTCCCAGAATTCCTGAGCCAGCCATGCTGAGGGGAAAGGGAGAGGTTTCCAAGTTGAGCCATGCTGGCTCAGGAATTCTGGGAGCTGAAGTCCACCAGTCATAAAAGAGCCTAGGTTGCTTACCCCTGGCTTAGTCTGATGATAATCAAGCCATTAAGTTGGAGAGAATGATAGGATTCACCCAGGCTGTTAGGTTAGAATGTGACTTGCTTAATTTGTCTTCAGTGTGTCATGTGACCTAGCACTTGCAGTTTGTAAAGCATCAGCTATGGCTTTAAGACAGGAAGTAGTCACTGAGCACAGAACCACTGTGTGTTCACATGGCTCTACAACTTCTCCCTTGCTGGTGAGCCTTGTCATATCCCACCAAAGACTTCCTTCCATAACACTTCTGTACACTAAATCTGATTTTCCTCTTACCACCTTATTCAACATTGGCTGCCTGAAGAGGTGTGGACTTCAACAGAGCTGGCTGGGGAATTCTGGGAGTTGAAATCCACACCACTTCAAGTGGCCAAGGTTGAGAAACACTGACCTGTGCCCTGATTCCTCATTCTACGTAGACTATGATGATCCCTTCTTTCTTTATCTAAAAGATTTACAAAGCTGCCCATCTTTCAGCCACTTCTGAGCACCTTCCAATCAAAAATTAAAAGACACATAACATCATTCCAAAAAGTCTAAAAGCAACCAATTAAAACATCAAGCATTAAAAATAAAATAAAAATCTGGTGCCAATCAGTTCTAATATGTGTTTATCTAATTTCCCAGTGCTTGGGGGGAAATCAGGTCTTTGAAGTCTTATGGAAGGCTAAAAAGCTGGAGCCCTAATGAACTTCATGGGGCAGAGGGTTCCATAGGGCAGGGGCTTTCCTGGGAAAAGCACGCTTACTAGCTCTCATTAGATGATAATATTTTGGGGAAGGAACCGGGACCGAACCCAACCTATCTGACCTGGTAGGACAGGTAGACGATCTTGGGGAAAGATGATACCACAGATAGTGTGGCCCTGTGCCATAGAGGGCTTTAAAGGAGTTGTGGTGGCACAGTGGTTAAAATGCAGTATTGCAGGCTAACTCTGACCACTGCCATGAGTTCAGTTCTGATTGGTTCAAGGTTGACTCAGCTTTCCATCCTTCTGAAGTCAGTAAAATAAGGACCCAAAATTTGGGGGGGGGGCAGTAGGCTGACTTTGTAAACTACTTAGAGAGGGCTGTAAAGCACCATGAAGTGATATACAAGTCTATGTTCTATTGCTATGACCAGCACCTTGAACTACACTTAGAAAGAACTTGGACAGAGGGCACCCCTCTGGACAAACCTAGGGCACCCCTTTACTGTGCATTCTGCTGTATCTTGGACTGTCTGAAGTTTCTGAGTAGTCTTCAAGGACAGCCCCTTACTTGATTTTCAATGTAGTGATAGAGAAGAAAAAATGTTTTTATGGCAAGGCAAGATACCATATTTTATTAAGAATTATTTTGAAAGTCTATGGAGATTCTCAGTCACCCATGTCACAGTTGTCCCAAAGATACTTTTTCACAAGGCAACTGGACTTTCTTGTTGTTGTTGTTTTGAAGACATTTCAGTTCTCATGAGAAGCAAAACATCTTCAAAGAAAAACAAGAAAGTCCAGTTGCCTCATGAAAAAGCATCTTTGGGACAATTATTTTGAAAAATAGGAAAAAGAAAAAAAAAACTTCTCCTTTCCGAGACTGCAATTATATATGACCAAAGAAGGTACAGAATGATGGAAAGAAAGGAAACCAACAACAATCTCTACCAGTAATTGCATCCTCTGGCACTTTTAATAAGAAAGTTTTTTTTTAAAAGTGGAATGAAATTTCAAATTATTTTTCAAACAATCTGAACAGAAGTTTCTTTTATGCTTAGGCTGAGGGCCTTGCAAGCTTTGTTGTTTCTTTGTGTTCAAAACACCCCAGAACAGGGGTAGGCAACCTTGGCTCTTTTATGACTCGTGGACTTCAACTCCCAGAATTCCTGAGCCAGCCACGCTGAGGGGAAAGGGAGAGGTTTCCAAGCTGAGCAAAGCTGGCTCAGGAATTCTGGGAGTTGAAGTCCACAAGTCATAAAAGAGCCAAGGTTGCCTACCCCTGCCCCAGAACAACACAACTGAATTTATGGGGAATAAAAATGCCCACCTATCACTATCAGTTAGAACACAGAAGAGAATCCATTGCTCTGGAATCTTAAACGCTGTCTTGATTCCAAGATTCCCTAACGTGGCAGGCCAGAAATTTTGCTGAGATGAAGCCGAGCAAGCAGAATAGGACACACAGTCAGAAGTGTTGAAATGTGCTGAACATAACTTCAGTGGGTTTTTTTTTTCAGAGACCAGCAGTGGAGAGTAGAGAGAGCTGTGGTTCTGTAGATCACTTCAATAAAGCCAATGGTTGCTTGGCAACCCTTTGGAGAAAGCTGCTAGGATGACCAGAGGCAAATTAATAGTTCTGCAGAAGTTGTCTAGAAGAGGGAATTTGGTGTGTGTATTGCACCAATTAGGCCCTAGGCACTGAAGAGAACACAGCATAGCCACTATCCCTTTCTGGAAGGGCTTCTTATATTCAATAAAAAAAAAAGTGAGGCATTAGTCAGAGGTCATGAATGGACAAATAGCTAGCAGGCAAGAATTGGAGGCAAGAGCAGATAAGGTGAAGCTAAAAAAAAAGGATGCCAAAGAAGTTAGTTTTAAGCAAATCCTTAGAGTAGTGTTTCCCAACCTCAGCAACTTCAAGATGTGTGGACTTCAACTTCCAGAATTCCCCAGCCACCATGCTGGGCTAGAGAATTCTGGGAGTTGAAGTCCACAAGGTCTTAAAGTTGCTGAGGTTGAGAAACAATGCTTTTGAGGACAGCATAGCCGGTGGAATTATTATAGAAAGGCAGCTTGATAAAGACAAAAACAGTTCTACAGGGGAGCTACTATGAGAGAATTATCTTTGAACAAGATCCCAGATTCTTCAAGGGATCTGGAGCCCTACACTGGTTGCTTCTTCCGGGAGCAACCCAAGGATGCAATAAAGCTGCAAATAAGAACAGAATATCACATCCATGTTTAATCTTCATAATGTCTATGTATTAAATGGATATAGATGCAAAACTTCACCACTTCATCCTATAAACTCAAGATCCACCCTCCCCCCCTTAAAAAAAATAACATAGGCAAGTTATAGGACTGGAATAATATTTAATTTCACGTTTAATCAGCAGAACTATTCTGGCATTGGCTGATTAGGACCAGCGTGAGTGTTGCTTGTTCAATTTTTCCTCATAATTGCAGGATATACTTTACAGTGACAAGGGCCTCAAACTGTGGAATTCCAATATGCTATACATCAGGTTCTCCATTACAAGATTAGTTAGATGTGGGATCATTACAGTTTGCTTTCCTGCCTATCATTGATCGTGCCATTCTTCCTGTTTCACAATTAATGCAAGTCAGCTGGATTGATCAATCTTCTGATGGGTTTGGGCCACAGTCAATACATCCTTATGACATTGTTTTACTGATCTGGATGTTTTATTGCTCAGCCTAAAGATCTGTCACTTTATCTATAAATGTCTTTTTTTCTTCTTCTTAGTATTTTGACATTTTCTGAATTCAGCATTCTGTTCTCAAGGAACACTTTTGATCAAACTGACAAATCTTCAAATTTCCCACTCCCCCACACCCCAAAAAAAGTTGAAACTCTAGAAACAGTGCAGAGAAGAGCAACAAAGATGATAAAGGGTCAGGATGCTAAACCATGTGATGAACAGTTTCGGGAACTGGGTATAAAAAGGACTAGGGGTGACATGATAGCAGTGTTCCAATATTTCAGTGATGGCCACAGAGAGGAAGAGGGTTGATCTATTCTCCAAAGGACAAGAAATAATGGATGGAAACTTGTCAAGGAGAGATCCATACTAGAACTAAGGAGAAATTTCCTGACAATGAGAATACTTAACCAATGGAACAGCTTGCTTCCCAGAGTTGGGGGCACGCCATTAATTCTCATTGGGAAAGCCATCCAATAATAAGGAATATATTTCTTTCCAGAAATGATACAAAGCTGCTGACAGAAGACCATCGGTGGACAAAGGTCTGTTTACAGAAATTCAACTTCCTCATGCAGTTCAGTTGACGCACAAAGTGATTGGGAAGAAGCAGTTGGCTTTAAAAAGTCGTGAAAACAGAACATCCCCAAAAGAAAAAGAGAAGATAATTAAATTGGAATCAGCCTGGATGCACTAACTTGGTCAACTACAATGTGGTCTGTCTGTTTTGCTTTCACATGACACCCATTGTTTATAGTTTAGCATCATAGGTGAATCAGGCTCTGCAATTTTGCAACAAATTGTTAATAAATCACAGATCAGTGTGACAGCACATTGCCTTTCTGATTTTCTTATAATTCACATTAAGTTCCAGACTGTTTTTTTTCTCAAAGTAGGAATATTACTTTTCTTCCCCTCTAAGCAACCTAATAAATTTGGGACTTAAATGGGAATGAGGTTTCCAAAAGAGCTGCGAGCAAAGTCAGTCAAAATTTGTTATGTTTGCATACAAGGTCAGCAGTGTTTTAAAAGTGATTGACATCAACTTTCTTGCTATGATGCTCAAGCCAATCACAGGGCCAGGCTATGAATAAATAACACTCCCTTGAGAAAATATGTGAAACAGTTTCATTCTGCGTAGGTGCCTGAAATAAAGGTCCAGCAGCTCAGACGATCCTTCAGCCATATTATGAAAAGTTGACCTATTGGCTTCTGATGCCGGGCCATGTAATGGAATTTTAAAACTCAGCCACAAGTGGGAATCATGGACGGCCTGTCACACAATGAGAGAATGCCACATTATTTGAAGGAGAAAGATTTCCAACTAAGTGAGGCCAGAATGTTGATGTTCCTTTCATTGCAAAACCTCTCCGCCATCACCACACACAGGTCACACTGAGCGCCAAAAGACAATCCTGTTTGGTTCAAAACTTACAATACTGTACTGATTAGCCCAATTATTATTTCAGCCTTGTTATGAAAAAAAATTGAAAAACTGTTCCAGCTGAATAAGGAAAAGCCATTTCCAAAGGTCATGTGTTCACCCTCAAATTCATATACTGATTTTGATGGAAAGCAGACCTTAGCTTCAGATATTTGAAAGTTCAACTATTCAACCTTTGAAAATGCTTCTGTGTAACCCATGGTAGATCCTGAATATAAAGTTGAATAACAGAGGTGGAAGGGACTTTGAAGGTCTTCTAGTCCAATCCCCTGATCAAACAAGAAACTCTATACCAGTGATGGCAAACCTTTTAGAGACCGAGTGCCCAAACTGCAACCCAAAACCCACTTATGCATCGTCGAGTGCCAGGTGGGTGTGGCCCATTGACTGGGTGTGGCCCATTGGGTGGGCATGGCTTTGGTGATAATGGCAGACTGGGTGGGACTAAAAAGTTCAATTGATCAATTCCAACTTTGCAAGATCTTTTTTTTCCCACGAGAAGTTGAAATTGACTGATTGAACCTTTTTTTTTTTTTTGCACACGGCGGTGGAGGCCTAAAACGAAAAGGTTTTATAAAACCCAGCTGAAGGCCTAGGACTGGGGAGACGGCGCGTGTGCCCACAGAGAGGGCTTTGAGTGCCGCCTCTGGCACCCGTGCCATAGGTTCGCCACCACTGCCTTACTCGTATTGCTTTCCTTAGGAACAGGAGAAACTGTCAGAGTGCAATTTTGTCGTTCTCCAAAATGGTTCATTCTGAAGGATATACCAATCAGGGTGACTAATGGGACACCTGGTTGATTGTGTTTATTATGTTTTGTATTAATAAGTTGTGTTGCTGGTGTGATGGACTAGAGGGAAAGGAGCACACTACAAGGAGTGGGGATGAGAAAAGAGACAGCCCGGCCCACAGCTGGATAGGAGAAAAAGGGGAAGAGAGATAACGACTCCCCAGAACGACTCCCCAGAATATCCCAAAGGTGCTTTTCAAAAGGCTGGACTTTCTTGGGTATTTTCCCCCCTTGAAAGCATTTCGCTTCTCCTCCAAGAAGCTTCTTCAGTTCTGAAGAAGAGAACAGAAGAAGCTTCTTGGAGTAGCAGCAAAATATTTTCAAGGGAAAAAAAAACATAAAACAAAGTCCAGTTGCCTTTTGAAAAGCACCTTTGGAGCAACCACGATTGAGGATCTCAAAGACACTCCCCAGAATCTGCCAGGGTATATCCATCAGGGTGAGAGTAGTAAGAATTTAGTCTGGCAAGGTTTTGTCTATTTGGTGTGAGCAAATAAAGAACCAAACTGTTGCTGGATTGTTCTGTGTCATTATTGAGCTGGCCCTGACAGTTTGCAAGAAAAGCAAATCACTGAAAATTTTGCTTTTGCAGTGGTTTAAAATCAGGACACCAGTGCAATCAAAAAGATGTCAAAAAAAATCAAAATGAGGAACCGCGAGTTTACATTGTGAATGTGATGCACATTAAAAGGGTTGTGAATCAATTCTATGGGCGTGACCCTGTCCTGACTTTGTTGGCTCCCCAGTGAAGATCTCTTGTTATAAATTGCTATAAAATTCAGTGAATACATTCCACTCTCTCTTCCCATTGTATCTCAATATTGGAGCTGATTCTGTATCTCTCCTCTGAAATATCCTGTATGATTTAAATGCTTTGTCAGCAGATCCTCCTAATTGGAAGCTTTCAGGAGTCAGGCATGCTGGCATGGAAGTTGAAGCAGAATATTAATTTTTAAAAATGAAAGTCTTCTTTAAAGGAAAAAGAGAGAGAGAGAGCTTCGTTTCTACTTGGTCTTATTTTATCGTTACTTTTTTGAATCTGCTGTAGCTCAATTGCTTTAACTAGGTGGGGAAGAGAAGGGTGGAATTCAGAATACTGACATAAATAAAATATGCGACCTGGATTTTTCACTCCCTCCCTTTAAAAGAAGAAGAAGAAGGAAATAGTGAGCTCAGTGTTGTTCTAATTGTCTCTTCACATTCTTGGTTGCTCAGCACTTCAGAAAAATTGGGGCACCTATATTTAGGGGTTTAAGGATAGACTGAGAGATTTAACTTTGTGAACTGATTAAACATAAATTAGAAAGTGAAGTAATTATTTGAAGATTGATCTTCTGTATATATCATCCAGGCTGAAGAACAATGCAGTGGGTCAAATCTAGGCTTAATTTTTTTTTATCTAAAGGAATGTTATATCTAATTCATTTATTTCATCTGAAATATATATGATTACGGTTGCCTAAAGCACACCCAGCCATGTCTTGAGTAAATCACAGGCACTCACTAAATCAAAATAAAGCAAACTGAATTTACATGGTATGCGAACTCATTTTCAGTGTAGATCCAATCCTGCGCAGTATTTTATTTTATTCTCATTGTAAGTATGGAGGTTTTTTTAGTATCATGGGATGAGGAAACAGTTAGAAGACCCTTGGAGAAGCAATTAGTGAAATGTGCAAATTTCTTCATAAACCTGAGATAAGAAAAATAAAATAAAAGGAGAAATGAAAGATGACATCCATACTACTCAGCATGGTAGCAAAAAAACACACATGCTAATGGTCAATCAGGGCTATCTATTTAGCTCCCATCATCTCCAACTGTTAAAAGAAAATGTAGTTTTATCCAAGTGGACAATCACTTAAATATGAGCCAGCAATATGCTGCAGCCACCAAAAAAGCCAATGCAATCCTAGGCTGCATTAGCAGAGGGACAGAATCAAAATAACCTGAAATACTTTGTAAGACCACACTTAGAATCCTTCATCCAGTTTTGGTCACCACAATATAAAAAAAGATGTTGAGACTCTGGAAAGAGTGCAGAGAAGAGCAACAAAGACGATCAGGGGGCTGGAGGCTAAAACAGTCTAATGGAAGGACTAGGGGTGACAGGATAGCAGTCTTCCAATATCTCAGGGGCTGCCAAAAAGAAGAGGGGGTCAACCTATTTTTCAGAGCACCAGACGGCAGGAAAAGAAGAAATGGATGGAAACTAATCAAGGAGAGAAGCAACTTAGAAGAAGGAGAAATTTTTGGATGAGAAGCGAAGTCTTCAAAAGAAACACAAGAAAGTCCAGTTGCCTCCTGAAAAAAACCCTTGGCATCAGCTTTTCTGATTTTCAAGGATTCACACAATGTACTAAAGCTTCATTGATTTAACATTGTTGAATAAGTCAAAGATAGGTTACTCTCACACAGCAAGCCAGATGAGCACAACATGTTTTTATGCTAACAAGCTAATGCATTGACTTGAGTTTCCACCAGGAAAGATGTTCTTGGAGTGCCTTGACTCACAGCTCCAGGAACCTAGATGGAGGAGGCTAATCTAGGGAGAGGCACCCTGGGTGCCTCATAGGGCAGGAAGGGACCTTGAAGGTCTTCTAGTCCAACCCCCTGAAGGAGCTCTATACCAGCGGTTCCCAACCTTTGTGGCTTGGTGGCCCAACTTGGGGGAAAGAGGGGAACTGGGCTGTGCAAGTGGCGGGATGGTGCACATGTGCACAGCTCAACTTATGCAAGTGGCAGGCCGGCACACACACAAGTGCCCGCTGGCCCATCGGTCGTGCAAGTTGAGCTGCATGTGCATGCTCTGGCCTGCCACTCATGTGGCCCAATTCCCAATAGGCCACGGCCCAGTAGTGAACCACAGCCCATGGGTTGGGGACCCCTGCTCTATGCCATCCCAGACAAACAGTTGTACAATCTTTTCTTGAAAACCTCCGGTGATGGAGCACCCACAACTCCTTCACACTGTACACTGAGATGGCCAAATGGCTGGATTTGCATACTACAACAAAAGCCCAACCACATTAAGATTTTGTATAATAAGTGAACTCAACCATTTTGAGATTCCTCTAGTTTTCAACAGCAGCCAGCTTTCGATCCTCATTCCCCAGCAGTTTCTGTTTTACTGAGTTAATTGCATGTACAGAATATACATCACCCTCTGGTTTGCAATTGCATGGCTACGCAAGAACTTGCAATAGTAGTAATAATCATAACCATTTTTTTAAAAAAAAACATTTCTGAGCCGTATAACTGCCTTGTACTTAAATCTCCCGAGGAGCATTTTAAATATTACTCTAATGGAATTGGCAACTTTTTAGCTATTACCACCATTTTCATTTCTTCTCAGTGACACATAACCTTCTAGTGATTATTCCTTGGTTAGAGTCAGCTTTATTAAAAATAATAATAATATTTTTCACTTTGCCTTTTAGAAACCTCTGATTTCAGACTCCATGTATTATACTGACCAGTATATTAAGCCTGAGGAATGTGGTTAAACTAAGAGATTGTAGAAGCTAAACCATATGATGAACGATTGAGGGAGTCCTACAGAATGATTAGGGGTGATATGATAGCAGTCGTTCTGCACTTGAGGGGCTGTCACAGAGAATACAGATCCACCTATTCTCCAAAGCACCTGAGAGCAGGACATGAACCTAGAACCGTGGTGGCAAACCTATGGCACGCATGCCACAGGTGGCACACAGAGGCCTCTCTGTGGGCACGCGCACCATTGCCCCACTCCTAGGCCTTCAGCTGGGTTTTATAAAACCTTTTCACTTTAGGCCTCCATTGCCGTGTGCCAAAAAAAAAAAAGTTCAATCAATCAATTTCAACTTCTCCTGGGGAGAAAAAAGGTCTTGAAAAGTTGGAATTGGTTGATTAAACTTTTTAGTCCCACCCAGTCTGCCGTTACCACCGCAGCCATGCCCACCCAATGGGTCACACCCACCCAATGGGCCATGCCCACCCGGCACCCGACGATACATAAGTGGGTTTTGGGTTGCAGTTTGGGCACTCGGTCTCTAAAAGGTTCGCCATCACTGGAGTAAGGCATGAACACAGAGACACACATATTTATATGTACACAGATATGTGTTACAACGTAAAACAATCAACAATTATTCAGCAGATTTTGATTGAAAACTTCCTCAGTGACACATGCTGTTTTCTATGAATCTACGTCCTCAGTGACATATGCTTTCTATGAATTTAAGAATTGCATTCACCCCTTAAGATACTGGAGTGGGGAATCCTAACCCTTTTAATGACTTGTGGACCAACTCCCAGAATTCCTGAGCCAGCCATGCTGACTCAGGAATTCTGGGAGTTCAAGTATACAAGTCATAAAGTTCCCCACCTTTGCACAACACCAAACCAAACCAAACCTCATGGGCTACAGTTTATCCCAATAATTATGTATAAAGCTGGCAAAGAGTCAGAAACAATATAAAGACAGTCACATAGGTTAAACATCACTTTGGATGACCAAATAAACATTTAATTCTACCAGTGAATATTGTAGTTATTATTGCCTTGCAAAAATGGACCTGCCATTTAAATTTATTTTCCTTTGTTACAGTTTGCCAATGAGCTAATTAAAAAAACCTGCTGGTATATTATTTAAAGACTGTTTATATGTTTCTATTTTTTTTTTCAAAAATGGGAACCTGTAAAGGGACTTTTTTCTAAACTGAAACGTCTTCTTACCAGGAAATCTAATAAAGATTTTCTTTCTTTTTGCTGTGGCAAACCAACCACTGTATTATATCTTAAAGGCACTTCCACATACATGCAAACTCAAATCATTCTTGCAATAGTATGATTCCAACTTTAACTATTAAGATTAGCGTTTCTACACGAGTAACCGGCGTAGAGTCGAAACACAGAGGGCAAAAGGCATATAAGGAGAAAAGAAAAAGTGAAATATATTGAATGCAGTTGCCAATTTGCATACGACTGATAATCCACCCAATATTACTGTACAATAAACTAGCCTTTGAAAGAAACATCAGGCATGCGTATGTATGGATTGTGAGGGGATGCATGCACATACAGTACAGGTAATCCTCAACTTCATTTAATCCCTGTTTGAAGTTCCAACCACACTGAAAAAAGTGACTTATGACTGTTTGTCACACGTCTGTTACAGCATCCCTCTGGTCACATGATCAAAATCCGGACACTTGGCAACTGGTTCATATTTATGATGGTTGCCCTGTCCCAGAGTCACGTGATGATCTTTGCAACTTCTGACAAGCCAGCTTCCCCAATGGGGAAGCCAGATTCACTGAACAAGCATGTTAGTAACTTAACAACTGCGGTGATTCACTTAACAACTGTTTCAAGGAAGGTCCTAAAATGAGGCAAAACTCACTTAACAACTTTTTCACTTAGCAACAGTAATTTTGGGCTAAATTGTGGTCATAAGTTGAGGACTATCTGGATATCCCATGGGGCTTGATTTAGATTATTTTGGAGTATTTACTACCCAATTCCATCAGAGGATATCTGTCAACATATACCATGTGGTCAGTAGCCTAAGAATGTAATCACATATGCGGCAAATTGTTGAGTCTAGATAAGTGTGTTCTGCAGAGGGCAGGGGTCCCCAACCCCTGGTCCGTGGACTGGTACTGGGCCACGGCATGCCAGCAACCGGTCCGCACAAACAAGCAAAGCCGCATCCATGGGATGCAGGCAGCACACAAAACCACGCACCCCGCGGTCCGTGGAAAAACCTCTCTCCACGGAACCGGTCCCTGGTGCCCAGAAGGATGGGGACCACTGGCATAGGGGATAAAGGTAAAAATCCATGGGGCACTTTGCCAGTGAAGTGGTGCCGTTAATGCATTTTTAAGATATTTACAGTGCTACAGCACTTTAGTTACATTGATATAATTACATACAATAAAAAAAATGTTCACTTATTAAATCAGGACAGGTTATTTGCCAGATGAGCAATATAAAAATTTCTTTCAGTTACAGTGCTGAGAACTGCAAAGAGAAACAAGTTCTAATATAATTAAATTAAACACTGCAAAAAGATTTATATTCAGCATTAACCAAAACCTGCATTCTCTTCCACTTCATGAAACCGAGAAATGACAAAACAAAAGGGAGCCTAAAGATTAAATAATAATTATGACATGCTTTCCTAAATTGCGCTTGTGTCTTTTAAAGTAATGTTTTCGGCTGCATTTGCATACAGATCAAGAGTGGCAGAAAATTGGAACACAATCAAATTTGCTGCAAATGAAAGATTCAGAATGAAATTGAACTTAAATGTTATTGCTGGAAAAGATGCATATCCTGTAAACACATGTTTCTTTTTCCAAGCGGCTTTTCTTCATTCTTTTCTAGAGAGAAAGAAACTTTAGCATTTGGAATAAACTTCTAAGTTTGCAAATCATTTTGCAAATATAATTCATATATTACATAATAAACTATAACGAGCATGTTAGCATGGGAAGTGTAAATCGTGTTGGCAATATATAGGTAATCCTTGACTTACAAACACAATTGAACCCAAAATTTTTGTTATTAATTGAAATATTTGTTAAATGAGTTTTGCCCCATTTTATGAGCTGTCTTGCCTCGGTTGTTAAGTGAATCACTGTTGTGGATCAGTTAGTAACCCAATTCTTAAGTGAATCTAGCTTCTCCATTGACTTTGTTTGTCTGAAGACTGCAAAAGGGGATCACATGACCTTGGGACACTGTAACCGTCATAAATATGAATCAGTTGAAATTTGATCACATGGGGATGCTGCAAAAGTCCTAAGTAGTCATACATCACTTTTTTCAGTGCCATTGTAACTTTGCAGTAAATAAACTGTTGTAAATCGAGGATTACCTGTATAACTTCTCTTTTTAAAAAAAATAAAATAAAATGGAAAGTTATCCTTTCATGAATGTTGTTAGTGTTGAATGTTTGAACAACGTAGGTTTTTATTTTGGAATTGCAGATAAACAGTTATTTTTCTTTACAAATTGTTTCAATCCCAGAATTTGCATCAATTCTTTCCATCCCATTACATGTTCACTCATTCATTCATTTTCCAAAATGCCCAAACACGCTAGTGACATTTTTTAAAATGTGGGGGGGAGGGGCACAATCTTCTAATACAGGTGACGCCCTAAAGAACCATTATCAAAATCAAAACATTCTCTCCCTAGAAACAGAAATGCAATAGATAATGATGAAAGTAATTTTGATGGAATGAGATTGCGAGAAAGCAAATTATTTTGGGCTAATGGAAGCTTAATGAGAATATTAATATTAATATTACTAAAAAGCAGAGAAATCACCCTGCCAACAAAAATATGTATAGTCAAGGCCATGGTTTTCCCAGTTGCAACGTATGGCTCTGAAAGTTGAACCACAAGAAAGACTGAGTGCAAAAGAATTGAAGCCTTTGAACTCTGGTGCTGGAGAAGGCTCCTGCCAGTCCCCTGGACTGCAAGGCATTCAAACCGGTCAGTCCTGGAGGAGATCAACCCTGACTGCTCTTTAGAAGGCCAGATCCTGAAGTTGAAACTCAAGTACTTTGGCCACCTAATGAGAAGGAAGGACTCCCTGGAGAAGAGCCTAATGCTGGGAAAGATGGAGGGCAATATAAGAAGGGGACGACAGAGAATGGGGTGGCTGGATGGAGTCACTGAAGCAGTAGGCGTGAGCTTAAAGGAACTCCAGAAGATGGTAGAGGACAGGAAGGCCTGGAGGAACGTTGTCCATGGGGTCGCGATGGGTCGCACACAACTTCGCAACTAACAACAACAACATTTTAATGGTTAAGAGTAGAAAGCAGGAGGCTGGTGAATTCTAGTCCTGCCTTGGGAACAAGCCTAACGGGAGGATTTTGGGCCAGTCATTCTCTCTCAGCCCTAGGAAATAGGCAATTCAGGCAGTTTCTGAGAATCAGACAACACTGAATGGAAGAAAGCAAAACGGGAATGTACAGTCATCCTTTTTTCACAGGGCAATTGAGAAGGATGTTGAAATCCTGCATCCTTAAAAAGGTAAGTTTCCCTTGAACTGAACTCAGGTCCTGTTGACTTTCTGAGGACATTTGTTTTGTTTTCTTGACAACAACAGAAAAGAGGTTGAAAAGAGAACTCACTATCTCCCAGATTCTAACCTGGTGCCTTAATCTAGGCCAATCCCACCACATGGTTTTGTATGATTTGTGAACCCCGACACAGGCTATATCTAGCTGTAAAATTGTGTCCGGACTCTCACATGTGAACAGTGCTTTCTGGCAAGGAAACATGCATGTTAAAGAGAAGATATTTAGAATAGAACATAGAACATCATCAGAGTTGGAAGCAACCTTGGAGGTTATCTAGTCCAACTGCCTGCTAAAGACCCTATACCATTCTGGATAAATGCTGTCCAGTCTCTTCTTGAAAGTCTCCAGTGATGGGGCACCCACAACTTGTGAAGGGAAGCCATTCCACTGGTTAATTGTTCTCACAATTAGGAAATTTCTCCTTAGTTCTAGGCTGGTTCTCTCTTTGACCAGTTTCCATCCATTGTTTCTTGTTCTGTCTTCAGGTGCTTTGGAAAATAGATTGACCCCCTCTTCTTTGTGGCTGGCTGTCAAATATTGAAACATTGTCTTACCTGGTCCTTCTTTTCACTAGACTAGACAAACCCAATTCCTTCAACCATTCTCCATATGTTTTAGCCTCAAGCCCTCTAATCATCTTTGTTGCTCTTTTCTGCACTCTTTCCATAGTCTCTACCTCTTTTTTATATTGTGGTGACCATAATTGGATGCCATTGCATGCCAGAATTGGATGTATTCCATGTGTGGACTTACCAAGACATTATAAAGTGGTAGTGTCAGTTCTTGTGATCTTGTTTCACAAGAAGTGATACTACCACTTGATAATGAATCAAGAAATTGAATAATTCTTGAGTCAATGTGCTGTGGGACATTGGATTATCAGTTGGGTAGAATTAGCTCAGCTTTTTCCCAAAACTATTCTCTTTCGATGCAGAGATAAAATTCCTTACAGCCGTGCAAGTTCCTTGCATATAGTTCTACGATGTACCTCATCACGAAATCACAATCTCTAAAACAACGCTAACCCCCCTCCCTATAAAAGAAGTAACAAGGAGTAACTACAATACCCATTCTCCCCTACAGTTACTAATGCAATCTCTTATTGGGATGAGAGATACTGTCCAGTCTTGAAGAAAACAGCATCTATTTCCAGAATCTTTCCTTAACAATATTCTTTGAACTAATTTCTACAGTCTTCCTTTCTCTGCCCTTTCATACGGAGATATAATTTCAACAGATTGGAAAAGCAACTAAGTGCACTTAGGCCTATCTGTTAAATTCCTGAGGGGACAAAGAATGGTGAAATTCATCCCGTAATTAAACCACATCTTTCTTTCAACCTTTCATTCTTCCTTCCTAACTCTCGGTTTCTTTCATAACCCTTCTACCTCCCCTCAGATCATTGAGGCACTTTTTGGCTACAATCGATACCACAAGAGAGACATTAATTTTTGTCCCTTGGAGGTTTTGCTGGGAAACAGTGCTCCATTGGCATTTTCAAACACTTATGCCCGAGACTGCGGGAAGATACCAGTCGGCTGTGCTGGAACTGGGGGAAGGGATTTATAACAAGTTGCCTACCACACACCTTTCAAGTTCTGGTCTTCAGCCAAGGGTGCAATAAATGGATTGCAACAGGAGACATTAAATATATTGCCTAATGCACCTAAATGTAAAGAGTAAAATGAGGATAGCCGTGGAGAATCTCAGCCATTAATCTGCAGTCTACTTGTATGTTCATTTGATCTATAAACCTTGTTGCATAGAGTGGAATAATGGAGCAGGAAAGAACCCTCTATCAGCAAGACTTCCAACTAGTACTTTCCATTTATGAGGCCAATTTCCTTTTCACATCAGATACCAAGGTACTTAATTTTATTTGCCTTCTCCGAAGACACCTGCATGAGCCAGAAAGTGAGGAATCTTTAGCTACAGGGCAGTTGAGCAGGATCTTCCAGGACTTAACCAGACATTGGACCTCCATCACAAAATGAGCAACGTGGTTTCCAGAATGTGCAGGAAAGGCTTTTGGTGGAAGGCATGAATCAGGTCAAAGACATTATTGACATTTTTGATTTTCCAGGAAATGTCAATTGCTGAATGCGGAATGGAGGAAGATCAATTGGTTGGATTTGATAGGATAGGATCTTTTGAGTCTGGAAAAAAGACTCCAAGACATGGAATATGGTAATAAGAACAAAAGGCAGGTGGGGGATTGGAAGCTTGCCATAGAAAAAGCGGCAGGCACTCGTTTCACATTAAACCATAATGCAATTTCTTTTTTAATACAGAACACAGAATAATAGAATTGGAAGGGATCTTGGAGGTCTTCTACTCCAACCCCCTGCTCAAGTAGGAAACCCTATACCATTTCAGACAAATAGCTGTCCAATCTCTTCTTAAAAGCCTCCAGTATTGGAGCACTCACAACTTCTGAAGGCAGGCCTTTCCACTGATCAATTGTTCTCACTGTCAGGAAATTTCTCCTTATTTCTAAGTTGCTACTCTTCTTGATTAGTTTCCATCCTTTGTTTATTGTCATGCCTTCAATATCAATGAATGATTCAATGGCTTATGGTACCATGCAAATATAACTACTTATAATCCATTCAAAACAGCATACTAAATAAGCCATGGTTGAGTGTAACTAATATGTACTTAGTTAAAATAATTTTACCTATTCTCTATCCACTACAGCAGGGGTGTCAAACTGCCAGTTCGCGGGCTGGATGCAACATGGCAAAACAGCGCCCACCCCATTGCCAGTAATGGAAAAAAAAGTTGTGATACATAGCAACGTATCACATGACGTTGCGAGTTTGACACCCCTGCACTACAGGATGAAGGCTTCTTCTGCATATATCCAATTAATATGGTCCTGATCTGTCTGTCTGTCTGTCTGTCTATCTAAAATTATTTTGAAAATGCGAATCCCGGGTATATTCATGATAAAAGACGATTAAAAAGTGATCACTGAGAGTAAAAACTTTATTAAACACTTAGCTTTCGTCAGCGACTGCTGACATTGTCAAAGTATAAACCAGGATCTGGGAGCACTCATCTTTATAGTCTTTGAGAAGCCAACAATTTGGACAATGAGTGTGTCATAGGTCTGTCCATCCCCTGCCCACCCACAATTGGCTGCATGGAAACAGGATCGATGCAGCCCACCTAGTCAAGGGGAGGGTCTTCACTAATCTGGACTTGAGAGAGTCTTATTACCGGGTAAGGATAAAAGAGGGAGATGAGTGGAAGACTGCTTTTAACTGTCCCATGGGGAGCTACCAATTCAAAGTCATGCCTTTTGGTCTTCAAGGGGCTCCAGCTGTCTTCATGCAGGTGATCAATCAGGTATTACATGACCATTTATACATAGGGGTTTGGGTGTACCTTGATGACATCCTGATATACAGCATGAGAGAAGTGCTAAAGAAACTGTTGAACACCAAACTTTGTGTTAAACTATCAAAGTGTGAGTTTCACCAGACCCAACTGGATTATCTTGGCTATAGAATTTCCAACGAGGGCATTGAAATGGACCCGACCAAAGTGAAAGCCGTAATTGAATGGCAACCCCCAAAGACTTGCAAACAATTCCAGAGCTTTCGCCGGTTTCTACTGTCAATTCTACCATCAATTCATCCCCTCCTTCACTGAAATTGCCCTGCCCCTTACAGAATTACTAAAAACAGGCAAAGGGGGAGGAAAGCTGTGTCCGGGATAACCACTAGCATGGACTATGAACTGTCAAACCACTTTTGAAAATTTAAAAAGACTATTTGCGCTCGAACCGGTCTTAAAACATCCTTGCCCAGGGAAGCCCTTCGTGGGAATCTGTTTCTTGAATAAAATATTCTTTAAGGTAAACAATGCCTCGAAGTTCTTTTAAAGAGTTTCATCTGTCGGAACCATGACACTGATCACTGCCTTGACACTTGGCAGAACAGAAACTTACTAAAGAAAATTACATATACATGTACAGACTAAGTTTCCCCTAACTTAACCAAATCTAACATGACTGATGCTCTAACCCAGGGGTCCTCAATCTTGGCAACTTTAAGACTTGTGGACTTCAACTCCCAGAATTCCTCAGCCAGCAAAGCTTTGCCAAGGTTGAGGGCCCCTGCTCTAACCAGTATGACCTCAGATATCTAAAGAGAGCCTTGTTAAAGAGGGTAGATATTAACACAATACCCACATTGTCCCAAAAAAATCATAGAAATTACATCTTGGACATCTGGAACATGCACTTGACCATTTTAGCAAGAACTAGGGCAGTGCCTGAATATGGTAGTTTCAAGACTGGAAGGATTCAGAAATGCAAGCCACAATTTTTAGCCTGAACAAAGTTATGAGATCAATAAGGAAATACAGAGAGTACACAGTTTTAGAGCAACAATATGTGGTTTTGACCTTGCACTCCGGAGATATTATTAAGCATCAACAAAAATTAAGCAATTAATATGAAAAATGTTTTCACATAGCAAATGCTTTTATTATATTTTAATTTACTAGAAATACTTTCAGCAGTCTCCTGGGAGAGGAAGTACAATTTAAAATTGCTTACATCTTTCTTAAAAGCTGAAGCAAGCTCTTGCTTTTCATCTCCTATAATCTTATTTAAAAAGTTGGCCAAAAATTGCTGACTTAGTGTAGCAAACAGATAATTATTTCACATAGCTCTTTCCAGAGATTCTTGTTCCCTTCCCCCCCAAGTCCTTCTTTCTCTGGCATGCCTAATTGGGTCTATTCTCTTCATATTTTACTGCTTAATTTGAGAATGATTTACCCCAGTAAATAAAGAAGCAATATTGGGCACACCTGTCTAATAAGTATAATTAGGTTACCACTGATTCATGCATGCTATTTGCAGGTTGAGAGGTGAAATAACCTAAAGAAATATCTTCAACCAGGAATGGAGGGAGCCCCACAATTAGTAAGGTTGCTATGTTTACTCAGATCCGGCTTGGATCTTAGTGCAGAATATATTTATTCTATTTTTAGATGCTTGTGTGTTTGAACATTTACAACAGAATTACTCCTGGGCTACTTTCAAAAGAAATAGTGCTTTACATGTTACCCCATAAGACCACATAAGTAGTCTTCTATGAATTTAGATAAGGGTTGTGCCCAGATAGAGTCCTACTTAGTATTTTGTAAATCTTGCATGAGGAAGTTCAAGCATACCATGTGAATTGCACAGCTATCACACAACCTCTTCAGTTGCTAAAACTGATGCTGTAGGTCCAAAATAATAACAAGGAGAGTAGAAAGACGAGTTGTGTGAATTCACAGTTGTAATAGGCAACTTATATAATAAAATAAACTGTTCTTCGCAGAGATGTCTCCTCCATTTCCTAAGCTGTGCAGACCCTCCATCATCCTGGACAGCATTTGCTGAAATTCTTTCATTCATTCATAATCTGGGCAATTGTACTTGTTTATGGGCCGTAGATTTTTTTATAATGTTTATAATGTGCTCATTCTTCATATAGAAAAAGAGCAGAAAAAGCTAAATGGTTGCAAAAACTATTTATTTGTTGGAAGTAGAACAAATAACCTAAAACATAAGATAATAAGGTTGGAAGGGACCTTGGAGGTCTTGTAGTCCAACCTGTTCAATCAGGAAACCCTATACCACGAGTGTCAAACTTGCGACGTCACATGACGTGTTGCGATATATTTTTTCCCCATTGCCAGCAATGGGGTGGGCGCGGTTTTGGCATGACGCATCTGGCCCATGGGCTGGCAGTTTGACACCCCTGCCCTATACTGTTCCAGACAAATGGTTGTCCAATCTCCTCTTGAAAACCTCCACAAATAACTCCGGAAGGCAAGCTGTCCACTGAATAATTGTTCCAACAGTAAAGTTCTCCTTAGTTCTAGGTTGCTCCTCTTAACAATTTTCTACCCATTGCTTTTTGTCCTGCATTCAGGTGCTTTGGAGAATAGCTCGACCCCCTCTTCTCTATGACAGCTCCTCAAGTACTGGAAGATGGCTATCATGTCCTCCCTAATACTTGTCTACATTAGACTAGACATACCCAGTTCCCTCAATCATTCATTGTATGGTTTAGCCTCCAGAACCCTTGTCATCACTGTTGCTCTTCTCTTCACACATTCTGGGATCTCAACATCATTTTTGTATCGTGGTGATACAAGAGAGCATCTATGCATGAATACTATCTGATTGACAAATGCCTTTGGAACAGCTTATCCTAAGACCAACAATATAATAAAACCAAAGCTGTAATAAACACAGGCTTCATTATCTAAAACTTTGTTCCTTTGAAAATCTGATATTTCTAAACATTTTCACCTTCCCATCTTTTATGCATCGACTTATAAACAAACCAACTGTAAATATTGCTGGAAAGATTTGCCAACATAAAACCATCGCTTCCAAACAGAACCAAGATAGTAATAATGCTTCTGTGAATATTTTTCTCACATTTCCCCTTCTGTCTGCACACAGAATGTATGACTAAACTGGCCTCTTCAAAATAATTTATTTACAATGACTTTGGGGGCAATCAGGGGAAAAAAAGAAACCAGAAATAGTTACAGCTGCAGAGCAAATTACTATCCAAATATTATCATTATCAAAATAGATGAAAGCAATATCAAAGTATAATTAGCATCAGAGAGAAACTATATATATACCTATCCAACCCCCAGGTGGCAGAGAAAATAATCTATATCCTACTTAAACATAGATTTCTACTATATATTTGCTTTTATAAATAGTTATTAGGATTGCAAAGCTTGATCGGTTTATTTGTTAAATTAATGTGTTATAGTGCAATCTTCAGGCCAGATCAGCCCCTATAGCAGCAGAGAAGGATAAGCAAGGGTAAAAAAGATATTTATGCTAACTGCACGCTAAAACCTGCCATCCAATTTTCTATCTCTGAAAAGTAAGGTTTAATTGTTCTATTTCCTCCTTTTCCAAGTGCTTTAGAATTTCTCTCTGAGTTTCTTTGTTTTCCCATTTTTGTGGTGACAATACACAAAATACAGAACTGTTGGTCATCCATTTAAAACAAATGTGGAAACAGTCAGGAAATTTATCCTTACTTCTAGGCTGGATCTCTCATGAATGGTCTTCCACCTGTTACTTATCCTGCCCTTGGGTGCTTTGGAACATAAGTCCACTCCCTCTTCTCTGTGACAGTCCCTCAAGTACTGGAAGACTGCTATCATGACACCCTAATCCTTGTCTTTGTTAGACTAGATATACCTAGTTCCCTCAACCATTCAGCTAATGCAGGGGTCTTCAAACTTGGCAACTTTAAGACTTGTGGACTTCAATTCCCAGAATTCCTCAGCCAGGTGGCTGAGGAATTCTGGGAGTTGAAGTCCACAAGTCTTAAAGTTGCCATGTTTGAAGATCTCTGAGCTAATAGTTTAGCCTCCAGACCCCTTATCTTCATTATGTCTCTTCTCTGCACTCTTTCTAGAGAGTCTCAACATCTGTAGATATCTCAGTTTACAGAAGAGGAGGAGGCATGGGAAGCATTTTGTAAGGGGCTCTCCCTACTTTTCTGGGGAGGAGGGAAGAAATACTTTCAGACTTGCAAAACTCTAGAACAGGCATGTCAAATTCATGACGTCGCGCGACATATCGGAGCTTTTTCTCCATTGCCGGCAATGTGGTGGGCACGGTTTTGGGATGATGTGTCCGGCCCGTGGGCTGGCAATTTGACACCCCTGCTCTAGAAAGAGTGCAAAGAGCAACAAAGACAATTAGGGGACTGGTGGCTAAAGCATATAAAGAACGGTTGCTGGAATTGGGTATGTCTACTTTAATGAAGAGAAGTAAGAAGGGGGACATGATAGCAGTGTTCCAATATCTCAGGGGCTGCCCCAAAGAAGAGGGAGTCAAGCTATTCTCCAAAGCGCCTGAAGGCAGGACAAGAAGCAACGGATGGAAACTAATCAAGGAGAGAAACAACCTAGAACTAAGGAGAAATTTCCTGACAGTTAGAACAATTCATCAGTGGAACAACCTGCCACCAGAAGTTATGAATGCTCCAACACTGGAAGTTTTTAAGAAGAGATAAAACAAACATTTGTCTGAAATGATATAGGATTTCCTGCCTGAACAGGGAGTTGGACTAGAAGACCTCCCCTTCAAACTCTATTCTATTCTGTTCTGATTTCTAATTTCTAATTTTATCCTATCCTATCCTATCCTATCTAAGATTCTGTTAATGTAACCTTACAATAAAGATACAGCTGGTATTCACTGTTGTGCTACTTGTTTGGACCAGGGATGAAGGGCAAAAAGCATGAATGTGAATTTCCTGCATCCATGCATCACTTGATTGTCCATGTTTTGAGATTCCTCAGTCCAAATTTTTATCAGAGTCATTTGAGCAGCATAAAATCATGTACATCTAGAGAATAAGTACCACTAATGGTATGAAAAGCCAGCAAAACGTAATATGAATGACCTTAAGACTTTATGTAATTCCATATAACATTAGTTAGTATGTAAAAGTGCCTAAATGATGGATCATGAATAATAACAGATATTAAAATTTTATCTTAAGCTAAAATAGAGTTTGTGATAAAATATAATAAACGTGAAAAGGCTAAAAGGCTAGAGATAAGAGACAATGATAAGAGTCAATGTTCAGCTATTATCTAAACTAAAGGAACAGGTGATCTTATTAACAAATTAAATCAGATTTGGACATGTATACATTCATAGTCCAAAACAAGACGGTGTAATAACAACAAGAATGTTAATGTGTTCCATGAATTATAGTTCTGTACCAAAAGTTATCTCTTGTTGCTAGCTGGTTAGTGTGGCCAGCTCGGTAAAATTTCTGCATTATCAAGGCATATCTTCTCTAGTTAGCTTTATGAACTGTTGTCATAAATTTTATCAGAGGATTATTGTTTTATGTATGTAATTAATACATTAATTATGCTTTTAATTAATCTCAATGGTTTTTTATTTTTTATTGTTAATTCCCTTGAGGGTCGTAGCGTTTGTTAGAAAGGCAGGAAATAAGCCTAATAAACACATACGAAAGGAGAAATGGAACAATGCATTTAGAAAAATTCAAGAAGTTACAAGTCATGCTGGAGATTTGAGAAGGCTGAGTTGAGAATTAGATATGTGTGTGGGGGGGAAAATCTGGACTCAATTTTTCAGTGGAACTGAGATGACGACTAACTTTGCACTCCTCATCCTATGTCTGAATGGTGTCTCTAGCATGCAGCATAATGGCTCAGAGGTTAAGGTGTTGGGCTTGTCTGCTGGAAAGCTGGCAGCCCAGGTTTGAGACCTGAGCACCACGTGATGGGGTGAGCTCCTGTTACTTGCCTCAGGTCCTGCCAATCTAGCAGTTTGAAAGCATGCAAATGTGAGTAGATAAATAGGTACCACTTCAGTGGGAAGGTAACAGTGCTCTGTGATATCATGCTGGCCACATGACCACGGAAATGGAGACAGCACTGGATCAATGGCCTTGAAATGGAGGTGAGCACTGCCCCCCTAGAGTCAGCAATGACTAGCGGAGTAAAATCTACGGAGACTGCTTTATCTTTAGTGTGTGTGTGTGTGTGTGTGTGTGTGTACATGTGTGTGTGTGTACATGTGTGTGTGTGTTATTGTTTTTACAAATAACTCAAAGTGGTGAACATATCCAACACACGTTCCTCCTATTTTCCCTACAAAGCTGAATTGTGCTGAGAGACAGTGACTGGCCTAAAATCACCCAGCTGATGTTCATGGCTAAAGCAAGATTTGAACTCACGGTCTCTTGCTCTCTTGCTTTCTAGCCTCGTGCATTAATCACTGGCCCAAACAGGCTCTTATGAAATTGGTAGGTTCCACACGTTTGCTTTTGTGGGACCCTCCATAAAAATAATAGAATAATTTTAAACCATTATTATTATTATTATTATTATTATTATTATTATTATTATTATTATTAGTAGTAGTAGTAGTAGTAGTAGTAGTAGTAGTAGTAGTAGTAGTAGTAGTAGTATTTGTATTTGTATTTTTACAAAGAAATAGGGAATAGTAATATTTTCTAATAATCAGTTGTTGCCAATTTATTGTCTGTCATGTCTCATCAATGTTGCTAAATTATACTGTTCTTGCTATGCTTATAGGTTACAGATAATGACACTGGTTTGCTGTTCATATTTTGGGCCTTTCTTACCTGTTATTTTTATTAAAAGACATACAGAATACAGAATAACAGATTGGGAAGAGGCCTTGGAGGTCTTCTAGTCCAACCCCCTCTTCAAGCAGGAGACCCTATTCCATTCCAGACAAATTTCCAATCATTTTTTTTAAACCTCCAGTTGTGCTGGAGACCCCACAACTTCTAAAACCAAGCCTTCATGACTTGACCCTGATTATATCAGCACAAAAAGCAAGGTCTACATGTGAAGTCTCAATTAAACTATTACTACTCATGTCTATAAATAGGAATCTTCTCAGCTAAGAGTTAGCACTATTTTGGCAATGCATAAGGGTCAATGAAATTCAAAAGAAGTTGAACTCAAGTCCGTTTGTGGCTACATAGTGACTCTAGGCTGATTCCTCTTTTGACTCCGCCTCAGGTTCTGCCAATACTTCTCCAGCAAAGTATTCATTAAAAGACATGAAAACATTTGTTCTACTGATTTTTTTTATTATTACATTCTTAACTTGTACTTGATTTCTTAAATTCTGCTTCTTTTTATTCTTTCTAATTTGTAAACAAATCAGTTTTTGTTTTATCAGTTTCTGTCATGCATCTTTCTCTGTCCTCCTTGGTCCATCCTGTCACCACCCATTCACATTTGGTTGTAAGTCAAACCACAACGAAGAAGCCAAACAGAACGAATTTGAAGTCTATGTTCAGGGTATTAGTTATACATTTAGGGACAGATGTCACTGCAGAAGAAACCGTGCATTAACATTTTAATAGCCAGATCGTAAGCACTCTCTGATGGAAAATACAAGTTGCAGGACTTGTGTTTCTACTAAATTAAACAAGGTCCCTCCTTTCACATTAAAAAAAAAAGTCTTTTGAAACCATTGCATTTACACTTTGAAGTAAACAAGATTTAGAAGTTCTATATCTGAAAAGATTGCCCAAGTTTTTTTTTAAAAAAAAACCCAAAACAGATGTTATGATTACTGTATGTTTTCTGCTGAGTGACAGGAAGAGAACTATTTTCTAGTACCACTGATATACTGCAGGTCAACAGTCTTGACATTAATAAAATCAGACAAGTGACAATGGATTGATTGATATACTAAGGAATAGATTGACACTGCTCTGTTCACAGAAGGAACTTCCATTCACAGAAGGAAAATCTGAGTCATGGAAAAATCCAAGGTAATTCTTTGTTCAAGAATAAGAGCTCCTGTTTGCTTCAAACCCATGCTGATATTAAAGTTACTACATTACAGTTAAATGTCCATGATGAATTAATTATATACGAGTCATGTACCCCGAACCCCTTCCTCAGACACTTATGATCCAGACGTCAGGGTATGATCCATTCTAGAGCTACACCAAGGATGTGTGTAATAGATATTTATTTTGTTTGTTTTTTAGATGTTTTATCCTGCCTTTATTACTTTGTAAAAAAAAACCCTGAAGGTAGCAAACATATATAATGCTCTTTCTTCTTCCTGTTTTCCCCACAACAGTAACCATGTGATAGTGCCCCCTTACCCAAGGATTAACCTCATTGATCTCTATGGGGCAGAAGTATGCTCAACACTCCATACCACTTTTCTATGGCAAATTCATTCTTACTACCTGGATTTGTAGTTCCAATGGCCATTTCCCCCCTCCCTCCCCACAGTCACATGATCACATGATTTGCGTGCTCATCATTTTGGGCTGTTTATAGCATCATGTGACCGTGATTTGGGTTAGGAAGCTCATCCTCAACTATGAAAGTGTGCTGTGTGACTTTGAGTCCATGTTCCCCCACACAACACATCTCCCAAGTAGAGACTCCACAGGAAAGGTCAAAAAAAATCAAGCTGGAGATCACAATCACAGCTGCCATCTTGACTTTTGGGATTCGTCCCCTACAGGCGCTTCCGCTCACAAAATTGTTATTGCAGTGAAAGAGATAGATTGCCTTATGCTCCTGGAGAAGAGCTGAGATGATACACCTTAAGAACCAATGAACAAACACAGATTTATGGAGGTGTATGAAAGTTTTCAAAGGTTGGAATTTTAAGAGGTGGGAAAAAAAAGAGAATGGAACTTCTTTGTATTCAAGCTTTAGCACTATATATATATATATAATAAAAAAGCAACAAGGAATATATTTTAAATGGCCTAAAAATAAAATTTAGAAAAAAATATATGAAAACCATTTATCATATATGGTTAGTTGCCCCAAAGGTTCTACAAAACTATTTTTGCAAATAAATGAAACCATCTGACCATGTAGGAACACTGTTTAAGAAACTGAAGGATGTTGAGCCTTTTTCCTTTTGTGTTTCGGACCACATATGGTTATTTTTCAGCCATGCTTTTATCTCTGGCTAGAAAACTGGCTCTACACACTAAATTTGAAAAGGTCTATTAATCTCATCTTACGCTCATCGAATTATGGATGGAGGCACTTTAAAAGTGATTTATGTTTTCTCTTGGATATTGCAACACTTTGCAGTTCCCCCCCCCTGAAATGATCAAATCTTAAACTTCAACCTTTGCTTGATAAATGGGATTTTCCTCCCCCAGATGTGGGATTTATTACATCCATGCATCCAACATGAAACATATTATATTTCCCAGACCAATAATAACTGTTATTGTTATTGTTTTGTTATGGTTATTCGTTGAGTTGCCCAGGGATATCCACATAGCTGGTCAGATTCAGACAATGGAACTGCGAGACAGATTTGAGGTGGTGTGCATTTCTGAATCTGACGCAAGTACAGGTAAGTCTTTGACTTACAGCAGTTCATTTAGTGACCATTCAAAGTTACAACGACACTGAAAAAAGGGACTTATGACAATTTTTCACACTTACTGTTGTAGGATCCCCATGGTCACATGATCAAAATTTAGAGGCTTGGCAACTGGCATGTGTTTATGACAGTTGCAGTGTCCTGGGATCCCCTTTTTGTGACCTTCTGACAAGCAAAATCCAGGGGGGAAGCCAGATTCACTTAACAACCATGTTGCTAACTTAACAACTGCAGTGATTAACTTCCAAAGCGCCTGAAGACAGGACAAGAAGCAACGGGTGGAAACTAAGTAAGGAGAGAAGCAACCTAGAACTAAGGAGAAACTTCCTGACAGTTAGAACAATTAACCAGTGGAACAACCTGCCTCCAGAAGCGGTGAATGCTCCAACAGTGGAGGTTTTAAAGAAGAGACTGAACAGCCATTTGTCCGAAATGGTATAGGGTTTCCTGCCTGAGCAGGGGGTTGGACTAGATGACCTCCAAGGTCCCTTCCAACTTTACTATTATTATTATTAACTTAACAATTGTGGCAAGAAAGGTCATAAAATGAGGCAAAATTCACCTAACAAATGTTTCACTTAGCAACAGAAATTTTGGGATCAATTGAGGTCATAAGTTGAGATTTACATGTGTAGGCTAAAGACTGAAAATTGTAGCTATTTTTTTTTCCACCAATGTTTTCATTTCTTTGGAATTCCTTATGTGGATTCCTTGGCTCAAAGTCATTAGAAAACGTTATTTTAGCATTGTTCGGTTGCAAAGAAACATATTTCACACTGTCAATTCAAAGCAATTCAAATTCAAACAACAATCAGGAGATGCAGGAAACATGCCCATGAACAGGCATAAAAGTCTTAAATGCTCATATACAAATGCTCAAAGCTTGGGGAGCAAACAGGATAAACCAGAAGCAATAGTACACGAGTGAGGGTATGACATAGTTGGCATTACAGAAACCTGGTGGGACGAAACCCATGAATGGAATGGATTGATAGATGGAGACAAATTGTTCAAAAGAAACAGGACTACAAAAAGAGGAGGGGGAGTTGCACTACATGTAAGAGAACACTACATATCTATAGAAATGCACATGATCCAAGATAAAATCTCTCCAGAATGTATATGGGTCAATATAAAAGAGAAAAAAGTGACATTGCCATAGGTGTATATTTCAGGCCACCCAACCAATCAGAAGAAATAGATGAACTCTTTGCCAACCAGTTAACAAATGCATGTAGGAAGCATACCACAGTAGTAATGGGAGACTTTAATTATCCAGATATCAACTGGAAGACAAACTCTGCAGCGAGTGGGAGGTTAAACAGATTCCTAACCAACCTAACTGACAACTTTGTCACCCAAAAGGTGGAGGAGGGAAATAGACATAAAGCTATACTGGACTTAATTCTCACTAATAGAGAACAAGTGATAGAGAGAGTTGAAGTTGCCGGAACCTTGGGTGAAAGTGACCATGTCATACTGGAATTTAATATAATGTAAACACTAGCAATAGTAAACAATCCATCCAGTGTCTTAAACTTCAAAAGATCTGATTTTAAGAAACTCAGAGAGAACCTAGGAAAGATTCCATGGATGAAAATCCTAAGGGGGAAAACAACCCAAGAAGCATGGGAAACTCTGAAAAATGTGATCATAAAAGCCCATACCAGCACAATACCACTGAAAAAGAAAAACAACAAGAAATTCAAACCAGCATGGCTGCACAAAAATCTCTCTGACAAACTGAAAGACAAAAAGGACAAATACAAGAAATGGAAAGAGGAGCACTTAACTAAGGCCGATTATCAGCAGACAGCCAGAACATGCAAAGATGAAGTCAGGAAAGCAAAGACTCAGAACGAACAAAGACTTGCAACAGAAATCAAGGATAATAAAAAGTTTCTTCCAATATATTAACAAGAAAAAAGCCAAGGAAACTGTAGGCCCATTAAAGGGAGAAGATGGCAAGGAAATAACAGGCAACAGGGAGAAAGCAGAGCTGCTTAACTCATTCTTTGCATCAGTCTTCACACAAAAAGAAATTACAGCCCAACATACCAAAAAAACCACTGCAAAAGACAAACTAGAAACAAAAATTAAAATAAGCAAGAAAATGGCAAGAGAACACCTATCCGACCTTGACGAGTATAAATCACCGGGACCTGACAGATTACATCCCGGAGTTCTGAAGGAGCTGGCAGATGTTATCTCAGAACCATTGAACCACATCTTTCATGAATCCTGGAGCATCAGGGAAATACCTGAGGATTGGAAAAGGGTTGATGTGGTTCCCATCTTCAAAAAAGGAAAGAAAAAAAAAAGACCTAGGAAACTACAGACCAATCAGTTTAATATCAATACCTGGAAAGATCCTAGAAAAGATAATCAAAAAAACAGATCTGCGAACAACTAAAAGCAAACAAAGTTATAACTAGTAGCCAGCATGGGTTTGTTAAAAACAGATCATGCCGAACCAATCTTATTTCATTCTTCGACAAAGTGACTAAACTAACTTCTATATTTCCTGGATTTTTAGCAATTTAAAACTTTTTCATTTCTTCTGAGGAAAGGCTATTTCAGCCAATGCTGCACATTACAATAACTCAGCTATGCAAAAGAAATTCCCAAATAGAATGTAATATTCATCTAAACTGCTGATTTTCCTAGCCAACAGTGCCAGCATCTTACCCTTGCTTATTGTACTCACAAGCCAAAAATGTTGGATAACAGCTGCTACATCATTTGGATTAAAGTCTGCCCAACTATCTCTGTTGACAGCATACTTTGTATAAAATGAGGGAAATTGGGAATGTATCTTCCATTTGAATCACTGCATTGCTAATGGACAAAGTCTTTCTAGTTTTTTGGGAAAAGTATAATGTTAAATCAAAGTGGTTGTGTCTTGTGCATAATGTCAGGCTTTATGGAGTGACCTTGTCATGAACAAACAGAGTCTGGTCAGGGAAAGCTATCATGTTAACAAGAAGATGCACCTGACTGAGTTAAGGTTAATATGGCAAAATCTGGTGAAGTTGTTATTAATGCATTTATTTCAAAGAAAGCATCCATTCTGTGGTTGTTTTATGTAAAGTAGGTATCTCTTCTTCATTGTGAAGTCATTCACAACTTCTGTTGTGAGGAAAACAGCATGTTAACCCTGACAAACAAGTCCCATGATCAAAAGGGGTGTGTGAATGTGACATTTCAATGCTTTTGAATAAGAAGATGCACAATACAGCTACTATTATCACCACCAACAATGAAAAAACTAGCAATTGCAAAACCAGTAGATGTTCAACAGTCTAGATTCAATCAGCAGAGGTAGCATTCATTTCAGCCCAATCTATCCTTGTTCTTTATTTTAAAAAATGAAAATAAATACAAATCTAATCTAAATAAATATAAATATGAAATCATATATCTCGATATAGCTGTATATCTATATCTATCTCTATTCTCTCTATCTCCATCTATCTCTATATCTCTATATATTTATCTCTATCTATATATCTATATCTATACATCCTTATCTCTTATCTCTTATTTCTATCTGTATCTATCTATCTATCTATCTATCTATCTATCTATCTATCTATCTATCTATCTATCTATCTATCTATCTATCTATCTATCTATCTATCTATCTATCTATCTATCTATCTATCTATCTATCTATCTATCTATCTATCTATCTCTATCTCTATCTCTATCAATTGCTAAATTAATCTGATGAACATGTAACCCTTGGGACATTGCAACTGTCATAAATACATGCCAGTTGCCAAGCATCTAACTTTTGATCACATGACCATGGGGATGCTGCAACAGTCATAAGTGTGAAAACCAGTCCTAAGTCACTACTTTCAGTGCCGTTGCAATTTCAAACAGTCGCTAATCAAATGGTTTACAACCAGGGGTGGGATTCAGCCGGTTCACACCACTTCGGCAGAACCGGTAGCTAATTTTTTGTTGCCCAGGCCCAGAATGGACTTCCGGAAGCGGCATCCATGCAGAGAACCGGTTCTTCAAGCACTTTCTCTCTGAAATGCACTCACAAATCCGGAGCCTGAAATTCCTAGTGCCATCTTAAAATTGTAGCGTGCTACTTTAGAACATTTAAATCAAAGAAAACAATGAAAACCCAACCGGGAGGTATTATTTCAAGAACATTTTGGTACCTCCAGGGACAGTATACAGTAACATTTCCTGTGCTACAATTCATTCATTCATTCATTCATTTATTTATTTTAGAGGCACAACGTTCGGTATTCTCCAAATCAGACAATAGCTGCTGATAGTCTCCCTGGTTCTAATAAAGATACACAATTATTGTAAGTTAGGCTTGCTTGTGGTGTTGTTGTTTTTTCCCCAGTCTTCCCTAATGGATGAGCAGAGCAATTCTTGTATGCATCATTAGGAAGACGGAAAGAAGAAGAAAAAAAAGATTCTTAACGCAAACTATTCACTCTTAGTGAGTTTTTGCTTGTTTGTATTCATTTCAGCTCCTCTTTGACATGGGAGTTTTATTTCTCTCTTGCTCTGCTGTCACTTCTGCAACAACAGAAGTCATAGTTGTACTTTAAGTGTGTATTATATAAACTGCTCACCTTCAGGCAGCTTCTGCTTGGGTTCATATCAAGTAAAAACCATTTTATAATGAAATAGGGTCTGCGGCATTTTTTCCCCCTTCTGTTGCTTTAAAGGCAGCAAAATGGCTTGAGATTCACAAAGCAAACAATAACACAACCTAACCAAACACACCTCATCAGCATTTCTTAATGAAAGGGAAGTTTAAATGAAACATACAGGTAGTACTGTAAGATTTCTAAGGCCTTATCATTGTGATCGTAAATCGTTACGGTGGTTAAGTGGGTCATCAAATGGACACACTCAAATTTACCTTTTTTTGAAGTGGTCAAGTGGTCAAGTGAAGTGAACGCAGCAGTTGTTAAGCCAATCCTTTTTATCCCATCAGTGATGTTTGCTGGAAAGTGGAAATAAAAAACC
>NW_015387375.1:452392-457326 GCF_001527695.2 Protobothrops mucrosquamatus | reverse complement strand
GGCAGTTCATTCCAGAGGGTGGGAGCTCCCACAGAGAAGGCCCTCCCCCTTGGGGTCGCCAGCCGGCACTGTCTGGCTGACGGCACCCTGAGGAGACCCACTCTATGGGAGCGTACCGGTCGATGGGAGGTACTCTGCGGCAGGAGGCGGTCTCGAAGATATCCGGGTCCGATGCCATGGAGCGCTTTAAAGATGATAGATCCAATGCGCCTAACTGCAAACATAGAACCGAAATATCACAATGTCTTCCTAAATGTACTTAAATGTCAAACTGCGCCATTTAAAATCCTAAACCACACCGGTTCAGAACATTCATTCCTTTTTTTTTTCTTTGAATGCAAACACGTCAAATTCAGTCTTCTTGAATGCAGGGAATGGCTCCTAATCTTTTTCAGTCACTGGGAATTGAAATCGTGGGCGCTCCATCACTGGAGATTTTTAAGAAGAGGTTAGACAGTCCCTTGTCACAGATGGTAAAGGTCCTCCTGCTTAAGCAGGGGGCTGGACTAGAAGATCTCCAAGGTCCCTTCCAGCTCTATTCTATATATATTAAAAGGTCTCTCCATTTGGCCCTCTTTACCTACAGGCTCTCCTAATCGCCTTCCTTCATTTCTGGGCAGGAAAGCTTCTATATTAGCTAAGAATCCTTACAGAGCCTACTTGAGATACAGTGGCAAGCTTAAAAATAAAGCTTGTATTGTGGGCATCCAGAGGATTCCAAATGTGGCAGGAGATGTACCAATAGAAGGAATATTGGTAGCTCAGGGTTGAACTGTGGGATCCTTGGTGCTCTTTGAGCTTGGTGGCTTTCTTGCAGACGTTTCATCACCAAACTAGGTAACATCATCAGTGCTAGAGGGGAGGAGGAGGAGGAGGAGGAGGAGTCAAAAGCTGGTGTGATCAGAAGCAGGGGCAGCTTTGTTCAAAACTCAGCCTCCTAGATGTTAGCTCCATGTAATAATACTTGATCGTTTCAATATGTCTTTGATAATCTGGGTTTTTTTATTGCTTTTAATTGTCAGTATAGGATATGTTGCTTTGCAACCAAACAATGCTAAAATAAAGTCAATATTAAAACAAATGTCTTGCTTTGCAACAGAAATTTTGGGCTCATTTGTGGTCGTAATTGGAGGACTACCTGTACACTTAATTCCTCCCTGCTGCTTCTTGCTCCTTATATCTGCAACTCCTTGCTAGGGCACTCAAAGCCACGAGCGCACCTCTCAGATTCTAGAAAAGTTGCACTTTTCATTAGATAAGGCTTGCTCCCACTGGAGGTCTTGCAGTGGCTATACTATTACATATGGATGCGATTAGATGTTCTGGGCTCAGCTCTGTTGCCAACCAGCCATGCTGTCTCCCGAGATTATCAGCGGATTCGATCGGAATCCTTTTAATATCTCATGACATTCCAACACAGGTTTCCATTTAACAAGATTCTGATTCAGCTTTCAGTGAAAAATAGCCCCAACTGTATCCAGGAACATCATAACACGGGATTATATTTAGCGGATAATGGCTTGAGCTCTGGACTGCTTTTGGGATTACAGACACCAGTTCCATGCTCATAATTATAATTTTTATCTATCGTTTCTCCGTCTCCCTCCACCCCCACCCCGATTAGAAGTATGGAGGCAACGTATGCATAGTAATAAGCCTCTCCTGTTACTGTCTGTCAAATCCAGATACTGGGAACTATGGATTTCAGCTGTGAAACAGAGGAAGGGGAAGAAGAAGCAGAAGAAGCAGGAGGAGGAGGAGGAGGAGATGGAAGATGGGGGATAGGGGATGGAAGATGGAAGTGTTTCCTGCACAGCTGTATCATCTTGCACTACTCTTTCTAATGTTTTCAGACACTTGAGGCATTTGAACAGTTGGTGGGGAGACTCAATACTGTGACTAAGGGAGCCTCATGTTTGATTTACAGCCCGGCCTTTCCCAATAGCTGACAATTCATTTTTATGAGTTAGTCCACTCAAATTCATTATTTAAAATTAACAAGAAAACCCACTACTCTGGCACAGAATTATCCAAGTAAGCAGGTTTTTGACCGATAGCTACCTGAGTTTCGTTTTCTCTCTCTCTTCTCCTAAATGTGCCCATTAAGATAGCCTGACTTCCAGGATATATTTCAAGTTTCTTGAGCATGCTCTGCTCCAGCACTAACCGTATTATTTGGCTAATGGCCTGTTTTATTTCCATATTTAAGCTCTGCACGTCTTGTTTTATGGATTACACCCTATTGGCAGCAAGCTGAGCAGAGTGCAATGGATAAATCAAATGGCTATCTCTGTGATTGCAAAGCAGTTTTGATTTGATGGGCCTTGGTGCATCTTTAAAAGTGAAAATCATTAATTGAAAGTTGCTTCTTTTCATTTATATATATATGGAAACTGGAACCTCCCTGCGAACTTCAGTTAAAACAAAAAAAACCCAAAACAAGCAAACAAGCAAACCAAAAACTGAGATAAAAAGCAATGGATGGAAATGAATTAAGGAGAGAAGCAACCTAGAACTAAGGAGAAATTCCTGACAGTGAGAACAATTAACAGTGAAACAGCTTGCCTTCAGAAGTTGAGGGTGCTCCATCACTGGAGGCTTTTAAGAAGGGACTGGATTGTCTGGGATGGTTTAGGGTCCCTAGCAGGAGGTTGGCCTTTAAAGTATGGTGCTGGAGAAGACTCCTGAGAGTCCCCTGGACTGCAAGGCGATCAAACCAGTCAGTCCTAGAGGAGATCCATCCTGACTGCTCTTTAGAAGGCCAGATCCTGAAACTGAGACTCAAGTACTTTGGCAACCTAATGAGAAGGAAGGACTCACTGGAGAAGAGCCTGATGCTGGGGAAGATTGAGGGCAAGAGAAGAAGGGGACGACAGAGAAGGAGGTAGCTGGATGGAGTCACTGAAGCAGTAGGCATGCGCTTCAATGGACTCCAGAAGATGGTAGAGGACAGGAAGGTCTGGAGGAACGTTGTCCATGGGGTCATGGTGAGTCGGACATGACTTCGCAACTAACAACAACAAATAATACAATTCAATGTTGCAGTTCAGCTGCCCAGAAAATCCCTATTTGGCCTCTTAATACTGTTGAAGATGTCAAGATGGGAATTGCATAATTCTTAAATATGATGAATAAAAACAAATAAAATAAGATGAACAAACAACAATTTCTTAGGCCAAATGTCTATGTTATCTCAAATGTATTGAAAATATTTTTATCAAAATTCTATATTACATGAGAAAAATCTAAGGAAGAAAAGCTGTTGGGCACAGTCCTCATAGCTTGCCAAGACAATTTGGGGAATTCAGAACATCGTTGAAACTTAAATTAAGCTAAATAATAGGCCGTTTGGCCCAATAGTTAGGTTCACAATACAGGAACAATAGGATACATAGTCTGTTTCCAATTTACTATATACATTCATATTTGCAGTGCAAAGATCTTTTAGTTCCTACAATTAATCTTCTTACTTCCAATTAAGTATTGCCATGTCTCAAACATGCCCAGAGGGGTGATATTTTACCACAAAAATAAAACAAAAAAATTAAAAAATGGGGAAATTACACACACTTGGGCAATGTATATGTATATGTAGTGTGGGAATACAGGATGACTTTGATAGACAGAGGGAGGCTTCACAAGCAAGGCAGCAATCAAATAAATAAAATTTGAGCCCATACCAAGGTAGTAATTTGTGAAAATGACTCAGATAGCCCTCCCACTCTCTTAATTGACAGGAATGTAAAAGAGAGAGGAAAGGAATCAGACTTTATTAGCTGTTCTAATAAAAGTGGCTTTAACTTTAAACTGTGTCGGTTTCTTAGTCTGGTATACCTTATAGGGCTGACAATGCACAGGTATTTTATATTAATTCCAGGATGGGAGAAAAGGGATGCCAAAATAAAGACCCACACTATCTTAGAAGTCTCCTGTTGGTGTTTTAGGTCATGGTTTGACAAACTTGTGGCTTGCCTGGGCCACACTGAGTGGCGAGGAATTGTCTTGGGCCACATATAAAAATATGGCAATAGCACTTAGACTTATATACCACTGCATAGTGCTTTAAAACCCTGTCTATCCACAACAACCTGGGTCCTCATTTTACCGACCTCGGAAGGATGGAAGGCTGAGTCAACCTTGAGCAAGTCAGAATTGAACTCCTGGCAGTCGGCAGAATTAGCCTACAATACTGCCTTCTAACCACTGCACCACCACGACTCTAGTGCCACATGCAGCCCAATGGCCCATGGGTTGGAAATAACTGCATTAGGTAGAGAAAATAGAACTAAATGACGTTTTTATTTTATATATATAAATGTCTTCAAGTACTAGACCTAGTTCCCTTTTAAGAACTCCCTGATCAGCACCGTGACTGGATTCACACAACATACTATGCCATAAATTGATCTGGTTGTCTTTGACTTGGCATGTTGTACAACCATGTCACTATGGTTTGTAAACCAACATTTATTTTCAAATGGAGAAGTCAAATGGCTGGGGTTAAGTTTTTGGTAGATGCTGATCTCATTGGGCTTGGCTAAGTAAGATTTAGGGTGAGAGGGAGAGGATTTTGTATTTGCTGGGATAATATGTTTCCTGACTTGGCAGTGGAAATCACCTGGCTGAAGCTGAATTGAATTGAATTATATATATATATATATATATATATATATATATATATATGTTTTTTAAGGTTTTCACGGGTGTTTATATGTGAGTCTTTGGTCATTCGGGTTTTCTCCCGTGTAAGATTAGAAGTATCATAGTGACGTTTCGATGAAATCACATTCATCATCATCAGGCTTGTGCTTTTAGCTTTGTGCTTCTTACTCTAAGAAGCACAAAGCTAAAAGCACAAGCCTGATGATGATGAATGTGATTTCATCGAAACGTCACTATGATACTTCTAATCTTACACGGGAGAAAACCCGAAT